>NC_142942.1:27163948-27286448 GCF_046866305.1 Octopus bimaculoides | reverse complement strand
CTGTTATGCAAGCCATATGCTACAAATATGTTCCAGAGCACAAGGCCAACACAAAGAGGAACAAGATTCTAAGGGAGAGGAAGATCCTCATGAGATGACAGGCAAAGGTCGCAAATCACTTTCACCAACATCCCCAAAATAGTGAAAAGTCCCACCTAAAAACAACACTGATGGAGATTGAAAAAGCCTGCAACAATCCTATGTGAAGGAGAGAGCAAACAAAGAAGCCTGGGTTATAAAAAGCATCAAGTCAAACCCAAAGGCCTTCTTTCATTATGCCAAAGTATGCTGCAGAACAGGACTCCTCTTCCAGAAGGATGGCTCCCTCACAGATAACCCAGCCAGGATCAATGAGGTACTGAATGACCAGTTCAAAAGTGTCTTTACTACCCCATTGGAACACAGACAAGTGAATGAACCAATGGATTTCTTTGCTGCCTCATCTATAGTTACCTATAGTGAGGCAGTTACGATGGATTACATTGACATTGGGGAAGAAGGTATAATACTAGCCATAGATGAGATGGATGCAAACTCAGCTGCTAGCCCTAATGGTTTCCCAGCAATCTTCCTTAAATCATGCAGAACCACTATAAATTCTTTTCCAGAGTTTTCTTGCAAATGGCAAGCTGCCAAGCAAACTGAAGGAGGGAATAATATGCTCAATCTATAACGGAAGAAGCAGAGCAGATGCCAAAAATTATAGGCCTATCTCTCTGACTTCACACATCAGCAAAGTCATGGAAACTAATCACATTCCTTGAAGAAAATGACTTACTGAGTGATACCCTGCATGGTTTTCAACCAGGTAGTAACTGCCTGAAATGGCTCCTACAGCATTTACTTGACAACTCAAATGTGGATGTAATATACCTCGACCTTGCCAAAGCTTTTGATAATGTTGATCATGGTATGATATGCCACAAACTTCATGATCTTGTCATAGCTGGAAAACTTGAAGAGTTGTAACATGACTTTCTGAACGATAGAAGTTAGGCAGTGAGCCAATGGAGCTACCTCAAAGAAAACACAAATAGTGAGTGGTGTTCCACTGCTTGGGACCACCACTTTTCATAGTGGCCCTCTCAGATATGACCTCAATTTCCCAGATAGCTACACAGACAATATGAATCTCTCACAGAAAATACAAAACCCTAACAATGTTGTACACCTGCAGCAGGAGTTGGATGCAATCTACAGATGGGCTGAGGACAATAATATGCAGTTTAATGCTGGAAAATTCCAAGCCCTGTGCTACCAGCACCCAAGATTGAATGATAAACTTACAGGGTACACTAGCCCAGTGGGGATTACAATCCCAGAACCTAAATCAGTGCTTGACCTGGGTATCAATATGAGTGATGATACCTCTTTCCAAGTGCACATTACCAGGATGGCGACAAAGTGCAGATGGCTGGATGGATGGATCCTGAGAACCTTCAGAACCTGAGAGAAGAAAACCCTGATGGTCCTCTGGAGGACATTCGTTCTCAGCTGCCTGGACTACCGCTCCCAACTATGGTTAGCCTACAGTGTAAAATTAACAGCAGACCTTGAAGCTATCCAGCGAAGCTTCACAAAGAAGATCATCTCATTGCTACTGGGAGAGGCTGAAACAGCTAAGACTCTACTCCCTGGAGTGAAGGAAGGAGGAAGATTCTGGAAGGGACTGAGCCAAATTTTGGCATTGAATGCTACATAAATTCTAGAATGGGTTGCCACTGCACAGTGCCAAAGATCCCAACAATGCCGTCAAGCTTCAGGAACAGTTACTGCAACAGCCTGGGTTTCAATGGCCCATAGCTTTTTAATATTCTCCCAAAGAACCTGAGGGACCTACACAAAGAGGATGTAGTTGTTTTCGGATCAAAACTGGATCTCTTCACGTTGAGAGCTCCAGATGAACCTACCCTGCGGCAGGAGTTGCAAATGAGGGCAGTGACATCAAACTCCCTTATCGATCAAATGCCACATATTAGAGCAAGCTCTCAATAAAAGCAGTGTATCAAAACAGCTATGCCCCAGCATGGCCACAGCTTAGAGCTGAAACCAATAAAAGAATATATACACATATGTATATATCTATATATATAAAATATTTTATAATTGTATACATAATTATATCAAGGGATCAGCTTTATGCCTCACCATGCACTGCGAGAAATAGACACTAAAGCCCTTAAAATCTCCAATAATAACATACTGTATTGTAGGCAAGCAAAAGAAAAATAATGAATCAACGAGGTTGGTTAACTCCGTACCTGATCGAATTTCGAGCTTCAAGTAAAATTTAAATATTTACCTATTGCTCTCATCAGTGGAAGTATTCTGTTAGATAAATTCATGAGTATTTCAAAATATGCATGCAATCAGCGGCATCACATGACCAATATCTATTCATACTCGCAAAAATATAGCGTCAAGTATAATTTACATCCTTCATTTGTACGTATGTGTTAAGATCTAGATCTCAGTAAATGCAGTTTCAATCATGGAGTAAATTTATTCAAATATTGTCATAAAGGGTAAAATCAATAATAATTTTACCAGAGAGTCAGTGCAGAAACCTTGTTGATTCATTACAAACTGTCCTCATTTAACGACCTACCTATTTAACAACCACTCAGAGTTACGACGAACTTTACGAGCCGTCATTACATATTTTACGAAGTATAAAAACTTAAAAACTTTGACCGTTGTATTGTGCGCTGTATGAGAACGTGTTTTCGAGAAATTTAGGATGATGTTATTGAGAAATTTATGACGAAAAAAGAAGATAACAAAGCAAACAACACTGACGGGAATTTTCATGAATTTTGATGGCAAGAATGAGTTGCTTTTGTAATCTTTATCCAAAGTAAAACAAAGTTATTATGTTTGAGTTTCTTTTAAACCTTTTCACCTTTTCTATATAATCCTGAGAAAAGTTTATTAGGCATTTTATGTACTGGGCCTGGAATCACAAACATACTTACGATGTCTGAGCTACAATAATACAGTATGCATATCCGAACTTTAAAGGTTTTCCTTGTGATAATCTTACTGTTACTTATTAATCTTTCAACAATTTATGTTAGTGATTCTTGACCCTGTACTGCATATACTTTATGCAGTACGGTATTCTGTTTTTATATGTACATACAGTACACTATACCTATAAAAAAAATACGTACCCTCTGAATATTCGTTTAATGACGAATTTGCTTAACGACGGGGCTGTTGGAACATAACTCGGTCGTTAAATGAGGACAGTCTGTATTTTTATTTTGCTTGCATACAATACAATGTGTTATTCTCAGAGATTTTAAGGTAGTAATTAGGGGCTTTAGCATCTATTTCTCGCAGTGCATCATGAGGCATAAAGCTGATCCCTTGTTATAACTATGTATATGATTATAAAATATTTTGTAAAATTTACCTATGGGGTTTTTATTTCCACACTGACTACCTGGTAAAATTATTATTAATTTTACCCTTTATATCAATTATTCATCATCATCATCACCATCATCGTTTAACATCCGCTTTCCATGCTAGCATGGGTTGGACGATTTGACTCAGGACTGGTGGACCAGGTGGTTACACCAGGCTCCAATCTGATCTGGCAGAGTTTCTACAGCTGGATGCCCTTCCTAACACCAACCACTCCAAGAGTGTAGTGGGTACTTTTACATGCCACCGGCACAAAGACCAGTCATGCGGTACTGGCAACGGCCACGCTCAAAATGGTGTATTTTATGTGCCACCTGAACAGGAGCCAGTCCAGAAGCACTGGCAACGATCTAGCTCGAATGAATTTTCACATGCCAACGGCACAAGTGCCAGTAAGGCAACACTGGTAACGATCACGCTCGAGCGGTAGTGCCATCACGATTTCGCTTTCGCTTGCCCCAACAGGTCTTCGCCAGCCGAGTTTAGTGTCCAATGAAAGAGATGTTGGCATGGGGGCCAGTCGTCGAAATTTAGTCCGATTTCGATTTCACTTGCCTCAACAGGTCTTTTCAAGCCGAGTTTAGTGTCCAATGAAGTAAAGGTACGCATAAGTGGGCTGGCTACATCCCTGGCAGAGGCCTTGGATTTTGGTCTCAATTGGCTTGCCGAGACTTCTCACGCACAACAAATTTCCAGAGGTCTCAGTCAGAAGTCATTGTCTCGGTGAGGTCTAATGTTCGGAGGTCGTGCTTCACCACCTCATCCCAGGTCTTCCTGGGCCTGCCTCTTCCACAGGTTCCCTCAATCGCTAGGGTGTGGTACTCATCCATTTTTGCCACGTGACCATACCAGCGCAATCATCTTTCTTGCACACCACAGCTGATGCTTCTTAGGTTCAATTTTTCTCTCAAGGTACTTATACTCTGTTGAGTATGCACACTGACATTACACATCCATCGGAGCATACTGGCTTCATTCCTTGTGAGCTTACGCATGTCCTCAGCAGTCACGGCCCATGTTTCACTGCCATGTAGCATGGCTGTTCGTACACATGTGTCATACAGTCTGCCTTTTACTCTGAGAGAGAGACCCTTTGTCACCAGCAGAGGTAAGAGCTCTCTGAACTTTGCCCAGGCTATTCTCATTCTAGCAGCTACACTTTCAGCACACCCTCCCCCACTACTAACCTGGTCACCTAGATAGCGGAAGCTATCAACTACGTCTAGTTTTTCTCCCTGGAATGTGGCAGAAGTTGTTTTCTGCACATTTACAGTGTTTATTGCTCCTGAACATCTGCCACATACAAAAACTAACTTCCTAGTTAACCTTCCTTTGATATTGCTGCACCTCTTATGTGTCCATCGCTTGTACTGGGTACATCTTATAGAGTTTCTACCTACGTCTTTTCTACAGATTGAGCAGGGCCTGAAGGGGTTTGTGTTTTATCTACCTTCCTACTTATTAGCACTTTGGTTTTAGCTAGGTTGACTCTAAGGCCCTTCGATTCTAGTCCTTGCTTCCACACCTGAAACTTCTCCCCTAGTTCTGATAGTGACTCAGCAATTAGTGCAAGGTCATCAGCATAGAGGAGCTCCCAGGGGCATCCTGTCTTTAATTTCTCTGTTATCGCCTGGAGGACTATGATAAATAGGAGGGGGCTGAAGACAGAACCTTGGTGGACCCCTACCTCTACGCGGAATTCTTCACTATACTCATTGCCAACCCTCACCTTACTGGCAGCATCTCTGTACATGGCTCGCACAGCTCTCACTAACTACTCTTCTATCCCTAGTTTCCTCATTGACCACCAGATAAGGGATCGGGGGATCCTGTCAAAGGCTTTCTCCATGTCAATGAAAGCCAGGTACAGAGGTTTATCCTTAGCTAGGTATTTCTCCTGCATCTGTCTTAACAGAAATATAGCATCAGTGGTGCTTTTCCCTGGCACAGACCCAAACTGCATCTCATCTAAACTGACTTGCTCCCTAATTAGTTGGGCTATGACCCTCTCCATGACTTTCATTACCTGATCTAACAACTTGATACCTCTGTAATTATTTATATCTAAAGTGTCACCTTTACTTTTGTAGTAGTTGACTATGGTGCTGCTACACCAGTCATTGGGTACGACTCCTTCGTGTATCAGCTGGTTAACAATACGGGTGACTAGGCTATAGCCGACACTGCCAGATATTTTGAGCATCTCTGCAGTGATTCCTGATGGGTCGGGGGGGGGGGGGGCTTTCCCTGTCTTCATACTCTTAATTGCTTTACCTACTATGGTACTGTCAACTCGGATAGCTGGTCCTTCTGTTGGGTCGACATTCGGTAGACTCTCTTTCTCCCATTCATTCTCTTTATTGAGCAATCTTTCATAGTGGCATCTCCAAACATCTTTCCTTGCAGCCTCGTTTAGTGCAAGTGCACCATCATCCATGCGAACACATTTCTCTCCCATGACATCACGATTCTCTCTCACACAGTCTTGCAACATGAAATACCTCAAGTCCTTGGTCCTCACAGCGCAGAACATTGGCAAATTTTTTCTCATCTGCTTTCCCTCTGGCTAAATAAACCGATTTTAATCAAATGCATTTCCATGTGATGTTGTTATGATTGTGGAATGCGTCGTATATTTATGAGCTTAAATAACACCCATCCTACATCCCCCTACAAGAAGACTAACACAACTTCAACTAAAGCGTAAGGCTTTCTTTACCTAATGCTATTATTATACCACCATATGCATTAATATATCCACTAATTGTTTCTCCTACATCTCTCACACCATGAACTCTTAACATACTCCTCAACATTCTGAAGAGATCTGCCTAACCATTAGGCAAATTGAAACGTGCGTAAATGACTCATTACATAACCGCCACATAATTAAAACAATGGCTAACTAGCCCAACCAAATTGCTTCTTCTTGTATTTTGTTGCTCCATTTTCCACATAAATATAATTATAAACTACGGTTTAAACAATAAATTACCTGCCTCTGGATGCCCTCTAACGAAGACGGTACCCACACAAGTAATTCCTAGGAGTGCCTCCAGATTTAAACATCCCCTGGTTGCTTGGATACTTCAGACTACCCCTGAAAAATTGAAGCAATCCTATCATTTACCTATTATATATATATATATATATATATATATATATATATAAACAAGGTTGAGGAGGGTATTGGATTTAACCAAACCCAAAAGGATACAGGTAATACCGAGTAAGTGCTGTATACCGACTAGTTTTGCCCCAGTTGTATGAACAGGATTGGGGATTATAAGTCGTGTAGTAGCGTGTGCATATATAAATATATAAATGATAAAGAGAGCAATGGTAAGGTTGGAAATATATTTTATGGATAGAGTCTTACAGCTGTTTCTGGGAAGATCCAGTACTTCCCTTCATCGGAGACAGAAATAGTAAAGGAATCGATTATTATATCTATAGGCAGAGAGTTTTAGTATGAAGTGATAGTGAGTGTGATGAGCTGAAAAAAGAAGGAAAGAGAGAACAGTACTTGGAGTGTAGTTTCATTCCAGTAGTAAGTATCCATGTAAAGTAATCCTTGTGGGTATAATCCAGAAATAGTTGCTGCAGCAAAGGCTGAGATAGCAGAGGTGAATATATTCCATATTGTATCTGAGGTATTTTGCTTGTGTTCACTTGAAGGAAGCCCAGGTGAAGTGAGAAGAGTGCCTAGGGTAAGTAGGTCAAGTCTTCAAGACAGAGTGGGAAGGGGATAGAGGAAAGATTCAGGTGTAGAATGGTAGTGGTATATTTTTATGGTCAGTTGATCTGACTGGATAGAGAGGATGAGTATAGTGAGGGAATGAGGGAGGGGGGATGAGGTTAAATAGTTTAGTGAGGAGGAAGGAATGTGCAGAGGCAGTATAAAGGTGGTGGGGGTATGGGTGACAAACCAAGAACAGTAATAAAGGGAGAGAGGATAGGTAGTTAGTAGTATCATATTCTAAAAGATAGCTAAACCTATTTATAGACGGTGGAATTGGGATTTAAAGTAATCAAAGTCTGTATGTGGTGGTGGTGTTATTGTCAAGTAGAGTGTAGAGGAAGTAGATTTTGGGAATCTATATATATAAAAATGAGAATGTGTGTCTGTCTGTCTGTGTGAATCCCTAAAACTCGAGAACTACGCAACCAATTTCATTCAAATTTTACACATGCCTTACTTAGGGTTCCAGTTGTGTTTTAGTCAAAAAAAATTATTGACTTCTTGCAGAGTTCGAGCACACGGCAACATAATATCTCCTCCACTATTTAAGTATTACGTGTCAAAAGTGAAACAAAAACACTCATGTCAAATACTTTCACTTTAAAAATGAAACTATTCCACTAACTGAAACAATCACATTTCGATACTGTAGTGACAGATACTTTCACAGAGAGAGAAAGAGAGAGACAGAAAGAGAGAAAGAGAGAGATGTATATGTATGCATATACATGTATATGTACACCATTTCGATACTGTAATGACAGATACTTTCAGAGAAAGAGAGAGAGAGAGAGATGTATATGTATACATATAGATGTACACGTATATGTATATATATATAGATCTATACATACATGTATATGTATACATATGTGTAGATGTATATATATATATATAGATGTACATGTAATATGTACACATATATACATATATACATGCATACAGATATCTATACATATATACACCCATCACACACACATACACATGCACACAAACACACACATTAGTCATTTGTTTTCTTATCCAAAACTACGTCAAAAGTACTGAATGGATCTTTATGAAATTTGGAAATTATATTCTTTGCATAACGGCCATAACTCCCATGAAAATTCATATATTTTTGATGTTGATGAAATTTTAACCCGAACATAACAGATGAGTATTATTTAGAAAATGATGTCACACGTTATCGAGGCTACCATTCTTTCTGGATGTGCAAAACGGGATGACGTCTTTATTCCAAGAATTCCTCTTACTCCATCAGGAGCAGACATTCCTTTTACATTCAGAAGACTACAATTCTCCCTTCGTGTGACTTTTGCCATGTCCATAAACAAATATCAGGGTCAAACACTGTCTGTAGCTGGTCTTCTCTTGGAAGAGCCCTGCTTCTCACATGGACAACTGTATGTTGGCTGCTCAAGAGTGGGCAGCAACAAAAAACCTATTTGTATATGCTCCACAAGGGAAAACAAGGAACATAGTTTACAATGAGGTGTTATAATCACAACAGCAAGAAAGTATGTACATGATCACGTTCTTTTACGAAACTTCATTGACTTTCATATATTTATATTGATATACATATATATACGTGTGTTTGGGTGCGTGTGTGTATATACATCTCTATATATAAAGATGATGCGTAGTCTAGACGGCGTTTTTAGATTTCATTATTCTCTTTAACCCGGGCAACGCCTGGTATTTCTGCTAGTATATATATATATAGTGGTGATAGGATCGAACAAGAAATAAGTCTATTCAAAAGATGGTAAAAGATGGATGTTTTTGCCAGGTTGAATAGGTTGCCTATGGGGAGCCGTGCGATTATGTTGCATGATCGTTTGTGCATTTTTGCTTGTGATAAAATTTTTGTATGTAGTAGATGTTCAGGAGCAATAAACACTGTAAATGTGAAGAAAACAACTTCTGCCACATTCCAGGGAGAAAAACTAGACGTAGTTGATAGATTCCGCTATCTAGGTGACCAAGTTAGTAGTGGGGGAGGGTGCGCTGAAAGTGTAGCTGCTAGAATAAGAATAGCGTGGGCAAAGTTCAAAGAGCTCTTACCTCTGCTGTTGTCAAGGGGCCTCTCACTCAGAATAAAAGGCAGACTGTATGACGCATGTGTATGAACAGCCATGCTTCATGACAGTGAAACATGGGCCTTGACTGCTGAGGACATGCGTAGGCTCGCAAGGAATGAAGCCAGTATGCTTCAATGTATGTGTAATGTCAGTGTGCATACTAGACAGAGTGTGAGTAGCTTGAGAGAAAAGTTGAACTTACGAAGCATCAGTTGTGGTGTGCAAGAGAGACGATTGCGCTGGTATGTTCATGTAGCGAGAATGGATGAGGATAGCTGTGTGAAAAAGTGCCACGCCCTAGCAGTTGAGGGAACCTGTAGAAGAGGTAGGCCCAGGAAGACCTGGCATGAGGTGGTGAGGCACGACCTTCGAACATTGGGCCTCATCGAGGCAATGACTTCTGAACAAGACCCCTGGAAATATGCTGTGCGTGAGAAGACCCGGCAAATCAAGTGAGACCTAAATCTAAGGCCTCAGCCAGCCCACTTATGCATACCTTCCTTCATTGGACACTAAACTCGGCTTGCAAAGACCTGTTGAGGCAAGTGAAATCAAAATCGAGTTAAATTTGACGTCTGGCACCCATGCCAATGTCGTCTCCCTCATTGGACATGAAACTCAGCTTGCGAAGACCTGTTGGGGCAAGCAAAATCGTCATGGCACCTGTGCCCAACATGGCACTTGTGCCGGATGGCAGTGTGTAAAGACATTCGAGCGAGATCGTTGCCAGTGCCACCGAACTGGCTCCTGTGCAGGTGGCACGTAAAATACACCATTTTGAGCGTGGCCGTTGCCAGTACCACCTGACTGGCCCTCGTGCGGGTGGCATGTAAAAGCACCCACTACACTCTTGGAGTGGTTGGCGTTAGGAAGGGCATCCAACTGTAGAAATTCTGCCAAATCAGATTGGAGTCTGGCGTAGCCATCTGGTTTCACCAGTCCTCAGTCAAACTGTCCAAGCCATGCTAGCATGGAAAGCGGACGTTAAACGACGATGATGATGATGATATATATATATATATATAAATAAATATATATAAAAGAGGTGAGGACTGAAATCCTTATAATTCATTTACTATATGTATATATATAGATAGATAGATAGATAGATATATCACACTATTTCAGTATTACGTGTCAGAAATGAAACAACATCTCTATTGTAATGTGAGATACTTTCAGTTTAACAAGAGTAAGAGAAGAAAAAATATCATCTTGACTGGGCTGCTGTTCAAAAGTCTAGTCTGTTGAACAGCAGCCCAGTCAAGATGATATTTTTTCTTCTTTTACTCTTGTTTTTTGCTCACATCTACAAAATGACTTTCTAAAATGAAATTCCATTATGCAGCTGAGGAGTACATTTTCATTACACATTTTATGTAGTGTTCTCACTACATGAATAAATGAAGTTTGTACGAAACGTACGTACTGCTATAACCTATTGAATTTTTGTTGCTTTTCTTCAAATTTTATTCACCAAATCTCTTGATTTTGTTTTTGGTTTTTACCCTACCAAATTCTGGTGCCTCAAACATTTTAAGTACCACATTTAATCTTTTGATTAAATCTATATTATATATATATATATAGAATAGGCAAGAAATGGAGCAGTAATTAACAGTGAGAAGTTGATCATTGGAATTAAAAAGTCATAGTTTAATTGTAGTTCAGAACCATTTACAGTTGTTTCTGTTTATAAATTGGAGGTAAATTTGCATTTATCTTTTTCAATCTAACAAACATCGTCAGAATGATTTACAGGAATATGAATAGGAGAAAAGGAAAAAGCAAAAAGAAAAGGAAAAGTTTGTTAAGTCTTTAGGCTTACATTTTAGTGACTTTTTGGCTTCCATGTATGTGTACGTTTCTTCAGTTAGTTGAATGGAACAGTAAGTGGGGAAAATGACAAGTTGACCAGTGGTGTTAGTCAAAGGAGATATACTGTTAATTTCTTAACAGGCACGAAAGTTAGACTAATCTTCCCTAATAAATCTGATCTATGAAAACTAAGTAAATTAATATTAGATAAATATATCCCTACTATAAAAAATAAAATAACCCTAGAATTATGGTCAAATACCTATGATGCCCTAAACTGGTTCTCCATGATGCAGAATAAAAATAATTATAAGTTCCTACAGATAGACATAGAGAACTACTACTCATCAGTTAACCCTACAATTCTAAATAGCACTCTTATTTTTGCCAAAAGAACATGCTGAACTGACAATGAATGAAATCAAGGTAATAATAGAAGCTAGGAAATCCATAGTATAATCCGATAACAAATTATGGGTAAGAAAGGATACTCCCAATTACTTCAACATCACTATAGGAACCTCTGATTCAGCTCAGATATCCGACTTAGTAGGCATTTACTTACCACATTTACAAGAAGAATTTCCAGAGATCAGGAGAGGCCTCTACAGAGAGGATGCATTATTTATCCTTAAAAGCACCTCAATAAGATTTTATCTATGTGGCTGCAGAGATAAAAATACTTATGAATTCTTAAATGTAAAACTAAAAACGTAATCTACCAATGTGACATACTCTCAAATAATTAAAAGAAAACTTATACTGGAGCAAGAAAAAATGAAATGAAACTTAGATACAATTCCCATCGCTCAAGTTTCAGAAATAGAAGTAAACCAAACTCTACGGGACTAAGTAGTTACATCTGGGAACTGAAAGACAATAACATTAATTATAGATTAGAAGGCATGTCCTAGCCAAAGCATCTTCATATAACCTTAATAATAATCGCTGTAATTTATGCATAAAAGAGAAATTCATCATTTTAATGGCCAAATCAGAATTACTTAATAAACGAGACAAGAAAAATAGAACATGTTTGCATAAAGATAAATTCTTATTCTCTAAATACCGCTAATACCCACATTGCAGGTTATTATCTTACCTACCTAACATTTTATTACCTCCCCAAGCCATCCCACTTACCACAGAGCATAATTTAACATCACATTGCAATTTTAAATTGAAATACCGAGATTAACCAAGCTATCTATTTAAAATCTACGTTGTACACTAGGGCATATAATCCTCGATAATATATTCACTTTAGAGCAAGATAGCCGACTCACTTAACATGTTATATTTTAATTGATTTTTCTCCCCCAAGTCCTCATAAATCCACGTTTAATTCATTTATTTCTTTATCTAAAAGTATATTTTTTTGAAGATATATCGATACTTGTACTTTATTTCAATATTCTATCCCACTTTTACATCTATTTCTATTATTATACCTCTGTGCTACAAAGTAAGATGCAAAGTAGCACGTTTTTCCTGACGGGATATTATGTTTTAGTTTTAGTTAGACAAGTATTCCAATATAACTTTAAATATGTATTCATTGCATACGTATTCTTTTACTAATTTACGATATTGCATCAAGTATTGCCATTTATTTGGATTAGTTACTGTATCTCAATATGATACAATATCTAACCTTTCATTCTGCTGCCCTGGTCTGTACCTCATGTCGGGTTTTTGGTCCATCCAGTATTGTGGAGAGGAAGATGTCTAGTTCCTTTTTGAAGACATCTACTTCCACATTATGCAAATTTCTTAATTTTTATGGCAGAGCATTGAAGAGTTGTGGGCCTTTGAACCTTAGCCAAATATAAACCTCTGTACTTGGCTTTCATTGAATTGGAGAAAGCCCTGGTGCACCAAGGATCAGTCCTTAGAGTGTGACAAAGAGACACAAGCAGGTGTCTTGCCACAACAGAGGAGGCATTAGAGGAGATGATCTAGTATCAAATGATGAAAGGTTGGAGTGTAACAGAGAAATAGAGAGGCAGAAATAGGTGTCTTGTTATAGAGGAGGTACATGGTTGCCCAGTGAGAGAGAGAGATACAAGAAAGAGGCCAGAAACAAGTGTGGTGATGTAAAGGAGATACTTGGTTACCTTGTCAGAGGAAAAACTAGGGAAGAGAAAGAGAGTGTGTAGGAAGCAGCAAAAGTGTAAGAGAGAGCAGAAGGGAGATAGTGTAGTGCTAGGATATACTCACAAGTAACAAGAATATGAGCGTAGAACTTGGTTAGAAAAATAAAACAAGTGGGGGAGGGGAGTTGCGATTCAGTGAGCAGGGCAGTGAGGGCAAGAAAGGGGATTGGAAAACAATCATAATTTATGAAGAAATGTGAGGAACAGAAAGATACAATTAGAAGAGGAGTTGTAGTTTGATTTCTTAGGGTAGAGTGGGTGAAAGTGTGTTGTTACATGTGAGTAGGACACTACTCTTCTAGCACTCAGTTTCGTGGACAGGCCTTCTCTAGAACCTCATATCGCCAAACATCAGTCCTCACGTCTTCTTCCACAGGTACCATCCACTTTCAGCAACAAGCACTTCTGTATACAGCTGTCTTCACTCATACGCATCACTCCAAACCAATGCATTCTCCTCTCCTGCATACCACATTTAATCCCTCTTATGCCTCACTTTTTCTCTCAACACAGTTGTATTTTGTCAGTCATGCACACTGATGTTGCACATCCAACAGAGCATACTACCTTATGCGAGTTGGCAATGAGTATAGAAAAGAATTCCTGGTAGGAGCCCTGGTGCACCAAGGGTCAGTCCTCAGCTCCCTCTTGTTCATCATAGTCCTCCAGGCAATAACAGAGGAACTCAAGACAGGCTGTCCCTGAGAGCTCTTCTATGCTGATGACCTTGCTGTAATAGCTGAATCACTACCAGAACTAGAAAAGTTTCATTATGGAAGCAAGGTCTAGAATCAAAGAGCCTTAAAGTTAACTTGACAAAGACCAAAGTCTTAGTAAGTAGGAAGGTGGATAAATCACAAATCCCTTCACTTAGATGGCCCTGCTCGATCTGTAGAAAAGGCATAGGTAGAAACTCCATCATATGATGTACCCAGTGTAAGCTATGGACACATAAGAGGTGCAGCAATATCAAAGGAAGATGGTTTTTGTGTGTGGTAGATGCTTATGTGCAATAAACACCATTGCACAGAAAACTGATTCCATCACATGCCAGGGGGGAAAAAACTAAAAGTAGTTGATAGCTTCCATTACCTAGGTGACCAAGTCAGTAGCAGGGGTGGATGCTATGAGAGTGTAGCTGCTAGAATAAGAATAGCTTTGGCAGAGTTCAGAGAGCTCCTACTTCTGCTGGTAACAAAGGGCCTCTTGCTCAAAGAGAAACATTGGCTGTGACTGCTGAGGACATGTATAGGCTTAAAAGAAATGAAGCTAGTATGCTCTACTGGATGTGTAATGTCAGTGTTCATACACAACAGAGTGTAAGCGTCCTGAGAGAAAAGTTGGATATAATAAGCATCTGTTGTGGTGTGCAAGAGAGATGACTGTGTTGGTATGGTCATGTGATACATATGGATGAGAATAGTTGTGTGAAGAAGTGTCACACCCTAATACTAGAGGGAACCTGTGGAAGAAGTAAACCCAAGATGACATGGGATGAGGTTGTGAAGCACGACCTTCGAACATTGGCCTCACAGAAGCAATGACAAGTGACCAAGACCTTTGGAGATATGCTGTACTTGAGAAGACCCGGCAAGCCAAGTGAGATCATAGTCGTGGCCGATGCCAGTGTAGCATAACTGACCCATTTAAAAGTTCCCTTGAATCATTGGGCAAAATACCATGCTTGTGAAGACCTGTTGAACCAAATGAAATTGTAGTCATGCCACTGCCACCTGACTGGCACGTAAAAAGCGCCATTCAGCAATGCCTGTGCCGGTGGCACATAAAAAGTACTATTCGAGCATGGCTGATGCCAGTGCCACCTGACTGGCACCTATGCCAGTGGCATGTAAAAAGCACCATTCAAGCATGGCCGATGCCAGTGCTGCCTGATTGGTACCCATGCCAGTGACACATAACAAGCACCATTTGAGCGTGGTCAATGCCAGTGCCACTTGACTGGCTCCCGTGCTGGTGACACATAAAAGCACCTACTTCACTTTTGGATTGGTTGGCATTAGGAAAGGCATCCAGCTGTAGAAACCTTGCCAAACCAGAATAGAGCCTGGTGCAGTCTCTAGGCTTGCCATTTCTCAGTCAAGCCATCCAATCCATGTCAGCATGGAAAGCAGACATTAAACGAAGATAAGGATGATGATGATGATGATGATCCTTGTACATATGTATTTATCTTCTGAATGTATTTAATTATGTGCATCTCTCTATATTTCTGTATATGTCTCTGTGTATCTATATTTGTATATGTATTAAGCCTAATTGTGTTTATCTGGATTACTATCGCCATATCATTTGAGCACTATTATGAGTTTTATGTGTGTGTGTGTATCTATATGTGCATGTTACATAAAGAAGAAAGAGAAAATGGAATTCACAAGACTCTTTATTAGACACTATGATCGTTTCAGACCATTGTGTGTTAGTCACTCACAGGTGAGATTCTTCACAACTTGTTGTGCTGCATCATTCAGTGCAGATATGCCTTATAAGGTGATTTTTCAAAAGGTATCTCGTTCATTAATCTCAGTTTTGTTTAGTTTGATTATAATACGTTTCATTATTTGCGTGTAGCTGGTTGCGTACAGGGGAGATCATGGTTTAGAATGACTTGGATTGAAGTACATACATATATATGTGTGTGTATATATATGTGCATGTATATGTATGTAAGTATCTATCTGCACATCTGTGCATTGATCAATCTATCTTAGAATTATCAATGGTATATATAACCTTAATTTCCATCAGAGTCACTATGAAGAGTCTCTACATCAGTTGATCTGTAAATGGTAAATAACTTGAAATTTCTATGAGATATTCTGAAAGGTCTCTCAGTTGACATATCTCTTCTATGAGTAGTAACAGTATATAACTTAAAATTTCTGTTGGAAATATTATGGAAGGTCTCTCTATTGGTCAGTTTATCTATCTTATTAGCATCTTTGGTGAATAGGTTTTAAATTTCCTGTCAGGGACAACTTGAACAAGATGTGCAATGCACACATACAATCCCAAATCATCCCCCTTGCCCCTCCCACCCACCTCACTACCACCTTTATAAAGAAATTATGAGCACATGCATACATGACTATGTGGGTCAACTTATCTCTGTGTGTATGTGTATGGGAAAAAGATACAATTATATGTGTGCACATATTTGTATATAAATGTCCTTAGGTCTATATGTATCTGCATGTCACTTTCTCTGTGCATGTGTGTCAATAGTATGTGTGTGTGTGTGTGTGTGTGTGTGTGTGTGTGTGTGTGTGTATGTATATATATATATATGTATATATATATATATATATATATACATACACACATATATTTATATACTAGCAGTATAACCCGATGTTGTCTGGGTGTGACTTATTACGCCATCTACAATAAGTCTTGCTAGGTGAAAATCAACTAAAAAAGAAAGCGTTACAACGAAAAAACCCTTATGTTCATAATTCTAAAGACGAAATTAATAGGGAACGTCTGAAGGCTGTTTTGCCTAACTTTATTAAGCGTACATAAATTTTATCCGTTTAATTGTCTATACAAATGTTTGTGCAAAACAACTTTTTGCACTGCCCTGATTATACATAGCAGGCTAATCCCTTTCCACAGGAGCTAAGATGGCAATTTCTGATGAAGCAATTACTGGTGATCTGTTGCTACACAGTTCTGCCAGAATTCTATCAGATTGGGCAGTAGATGTTGATGCACCATTTTGCATTATGTTCAAAGTAGCTTCTGGAATGTGGTGAATTGCTGCAATCTGTTGCTGTCTTTTTAAACCGCTTACATTCTTTCCCCAGCAAACTCTCTTCTTTGGAGGCATAATCTATGTATATATTAAACAAAACAACAAAAAGTTATAACAGATGGCAGGGTAGGTAGTTTTCACATTTCTAATGAAGTATACTGATTTACAATGTGTTGTCCTGTCTACATAAGCTCCGTAGTTTGTATATTTACAAAACATTGACGAACATGTAGTAAAGTAAGATCTAGTTATATTGTAGTGAATGCTTGTGTGTTGCGCATGTGTGCGTTTGAGAGAGCGAGAGAGAAGAGGGAGGGAGGAAGAGAGAGAGGGGGGAGAAAGGAATAGAGAATGGGAGCAATAAAGAGAGAGGAAGGGAGAACAGAAGACAGTTATAAAATAGCAATGCGTGCGCATGTTTATATAAGAAACACACACAAACTAAATCTTATATCTATAATGTTGATATGTGTATGTTGTTGTCACAGATCACGTATGCGTGGTTGTGTGTGTTTTTACGTGTCTATGTAATGAAAAATATGTAAAAAATACTAAGAGGAGACAAGGACGCTGAACATGCAGACAGACAATGTAACAAAAACATGAACGAGTGAAAAGGGGTATTCCTTATTCAGTCTAGTTACAAATTATCATTGCAACTTCGGCAAAAGGAAGCTTAGCGGCCCAGATTCCTTGGAAGAATGAACAGTGATGCTGGCATGTGTAGGAAATGAGAAAGTGAAGTGAGGAAAAAAAGATGTGCACTGGCAATGGTCAAAGCAGAGAAATGGCGATAAGCCCCAGATGACCAGGTCACGTGGATAGTTAGAGGTAGAGGGATAGAAGAAAGCTATTAAATGGGAGAGAGGAAGAAGAACGAAGTAAGAGTGAAAAAATAGACAGAAGGAAAGAATAGAAAGGAAAGAATAGAAAGGGAAGAATAGTCTTAAACCAAGTTAATCTATGACTTTGTATGTATCACTTTCTCTCTGTCTCTCCTTCTTTTACTCTTACTCTCTATATTATATGTTGAGCGCGTGATTGATGTGTAAGAACGCCAGTACAGATAGAATGGAAGAAATATAAAAGTTGCTAGAAACAAAAGCCAAATCTCCCTAAAATCACACAAAGTAAACAAAATTTTAAAAATCTAATTACTGCATTGGAAAGTTCACATCCAGAAAATTCCATTGATGTAAACATTTTGACGAAAAAGTGGAAAATGTGGATTTCTATAAACTTTTAAAAAGGCTACACACAAACACACAACTTCAGCTTTATATATTAAGATATTGCCAACATGTACTGTGTACTTTTGGCTACAAAGTATTCTGCCTCCTTCTCAATACTATCTACTCACCCCTTCTACAAGTAGTCACTTATCCACAAAGGCTTTGTGGGACTGAAGAAAATTGTAACCCAATGCTGAAACCATTATCTGTTTTTGCTAACTTGCACAAGAACCTGCTGCTAATAGGCCAGTGCCAGCAAAAATCTTTTTTCCAGTTTGTGAAATCACTCCATAAACTTCTCTTTCATACTTCCCAGGTCCACAAGCTTACAGCTGCCACAGTCAATGTTAGCACAATGAAAGATAGGTCTGATGAGATTGTTGAAATGTTTAAGTGGAGACATATAGGTGTGTGCAAGAGGTATGATGGAGGAGAGTATCTGCTAGATTGTTTGTGGGCAAGGAACAGATACCAATTCTTCTGGGTGGGTAGTAGTGATGGAGTAGGTGGTGTAGGTGTATGTTTGGCAAAACAATGTGTGGGTAAGGTTATTGAGGTTGTCAGGGTGTGTGATAGGATTATAAAGCTAACAATTGTCTTGTATAATGTAACAGTGACATTTATCTCTACATATACTCCACACACCAGACTGGCAGATGAACAGAAGGATCACTTCTATGAGTGCCTTTGGCAGACTACCATTGTGGCTGATGACTTCAATGGCCATGTTGGGCTGCACTTCAGTAGATTTCATGGTGTGTATGGATGTTACAGCTTTGTTCTAGGGGTGAGGAAGGGACAAGGCTACTGGAGTTTTGTGATGTAAATGATTTGTTGGTCTGCAATACTAATTTCAGGTATTCTGAAATCTGGTAGGCACATCAACCAGATTGTCTACATCCTCACTAAAAACAGGGATAAGGAAATGCTTGAAGATGCAAAGTCTTTCCTGGGTGAATAATGTACAACTCAGTGTAGGTTCGTAGTTATAGAAAAGAAACTCAAAGATCCCTCAAACAGCCAGAAATTTAGAGATCTTACTGAAGTATTTGAAGAGGAGGAGGAAGATATAGAGATGTATAACAAAGAGGACAAATGGAAGTTCTTATGAGATAACCTACGAAGAGCAACAGACCAACTCTGTGACTGGAGCAAAGCTTCTGCCAGACCTAGGATGTCATGCTGGTGGAACTGTGAAGCTGACAGGGCTTTTAAAGAGAAGGAACAGGTTTGGAAAGAGTTGAAAAGTACCATATCAGGTAGCTAAAAAGGAAGCTAAGCGATAGGTTTATCTAGCAAGAGCAGAAGCAAAAAAGAAAAGGTTTGCCAATATCTAAAAAAGAGATGTTCCAGATTGCTAGACTGTATCAGAGAGATTCGAGATGTAGTTTAGTCGCCCATATAGTTATTCAGATTATTCAGGAAGGTGTCATCCCCAATGACTGATGTAGCAGTATTATAGTCGGCTATTATAAGGGTAAAGGAGATACCTTAGATAGAAGTAATAAAAGAGGTGTCAAACCCCTAGACCACATCATGGAGAGTTGTTGCTCAATTAATTAGTGACAGAATTAGACAAGACAAGATGCAGTTTGGTTTTGTACCAGGTAGATGAACTACTGATGCTATCTTCCTACTCAAACAATTTCGAGAGAAATATCTAGTTAAGCATAAACCATTATACTTGGCATTTGTTGACTTTGAAAAACCTTTCAACAGAGTCTATTGTTCAGTGGTACAGTGGGCTCTGAAGACACTAGGGACTGATGAATGGCTTGTGAAAGCAGTACAAGCCATGTACAGAGGTGCTATCAGTAAGTGTTATCAGTACTATCAGTGAGTGTTAGCTATAAGTAGAGTTAACCAGCACTGTTCTCAATCCCCTCCTGACCATAAGAAAGGAATTTAAGACTGACTATCCCTTTGAACTACTATATACTGATGATCTTGCAGTCATAATGAAATCTGTAAGAAATATAGTAAAGAAATTGCAGGTGTGGAAGAAAAACTTAGAATCAAAGGGTCTTGAAGTTTGCTAAGTCCAGAAAACATGCAGGACCCTATCTGCTCAGGTAAATGGCCCTGCTCAATATGCAGGAAAAGTGTAAGCTGTAATTCTATATGTTGTGCCCAATGCAAGCTATGAATACGTGAAGTTCAGTTGACTCACAGAACATTTAACAAAGAAAGTAGTTTTTGTTTGTGAAAGATGCACACATGCTATAAAATTTGTGCTTACATGAGAAACTGATTTCCTCAAATGCCCCAGAGGTAATAGACAGCTTCTGTTACCAAGACATTCTAATTAGTAGTGGAGGAGGATGTTCCAAAAGTGTACTTGCTAGGATAAAAAAAAGGGGTAAGATGGAGAAAGTTCAGAGAGGAATTATATCTGTTAGCAACTAAATGTCTCTTTCTCAGAGTGAAAGGCAGATTGCATGTGATGACTACAGAGAATGAAACTCGTATTCTCCACCAGATATACAATATTAGTGTGCATATACAACAAAGTGTAAATGTAGAAAGAGGGAAGATTGTGTTGGTTTAGTCATGTGATGCATATGAATGAGGACAGTTGCATAAAGATGTGCCAGTCACTTAAAGTAGAAGGAACTTATGGAAGAAGTAGACCCAGGAAGACATGGGATGAAGTATTGAAATTGTAAATTTTAAAAAATGTTGTTTTATAAAAAGCTTCCCCCTCTTCATTTCCAAGGCTGCAGTGATACACTGGTATGGGGTATAAAGCTGAATCTTCTCTAAGTTTAGAGCTTTACAATAAATTCAATAAGTATCCTTGGAGAGCTCTGAGGAAGGGGTGACACAGTTTGATCATGCAAAAGCCCATTTTTTGGTATGTCCATTTCATGACAAAATACCTATTTTCTTTGGAAAATTATATTTCACTTGAAATTTTTGGATGTAAACTTTCTTTTCATATAGTTTTAATTAAAATCTGACATTTACCTGGAATGTTAGGGTCCCTCAGACACCCTGGTATTTCCACCCATTCACAAAGTTTATACTGTATGTTTTTTTTTACTGCTGAATGGTAACCTTCAATTTAGTTCACTGTGCTTGAACACTATAACTCAACTTATGTTGATAATTATACATGCACATAGATGAATTTTTAAAATTTAATTGAATGGTGGTAGGTCAGATGATCATTATGAAATATAAAATCAAAATATATAAATCAGCTCTTGTGAAAATGTTAACATTACAACAAATTATCTGATTGTATTCAGAATCAGGGGAAAAAATTAAAAAACTCACGTTGGACTTCAATAGCCTACAAAATAATATTCTTTTCACAATATAATTTTTATTGACAAAAATAGATCAATATTTCTCTAAAAAATACGAAATTCACTTGTACAAGAATATGCATAAGTTAAGATTCATAAGTCACTCAGTACAAAGTAATGGGGAGTAAACAGCATTATCAATATGATGATTACATACAAATTTTGGACTCTAGAGGCTCTATGTAACTCAATTTAGTGCAGATTCTCATAGAAATATGTTCACTTACCAATTAATTTGTCTATTCCTTGAAATTCTGGATCAAAATTGACATTTGAAGCCTTGAATTTGTCTTTCGTATGACCTCTCATCAGTTTGACAGTAGTGTCAGTATGTGTTAATCTTGTACAAAACATATCAGTACATCACCCTCTTTTTTCACTTTGCACTTTTTTTACTATATTGTAGCCAGGAATCAGTAATGACCGTGATGATTTAACAAGACATTTTTCCTTCTTATGGCATAAAAATCTTGAAGAAATTATGTTCTTTTCTATGTGAAAATTAACGATAAAATTTTCACTTTTATATTTCTTAACAATTATCTGACCTACCCCCATTGAGTTTTATATCAAAATAAAGCTAAAACATTTATCTACATTTGTATATGATTTTTAACACAACTCAAGTTATGGTGCTCAAGCGCACTGAACTAGAATGAGGGCTGCCATTCAGCAGGCAAAAAAAAAAGGGGAGAACAAACTTTGAAAATGCATGAAAATACCAGGGTGTTTGAAGGACCCTGACATAATATGTAACTTTCAGATTTTAATTAAAACTGTATGAGAAGAAAATTCACATCCAAAGCTTTCAAATGATATATAATTTTCCATGGAAAACATTTTTTTTAACATGAAAATGTTAAAGCAAAAAATGTGTTCATGTTCAAACTATGCTTGTTTTCAATGTATGACGCTCTATAGTAATATCTACTCTAAAGTGAAGTTGTCTTCTGGTTGAGCCTGACATGCTCTTGTGAAGAGTATGTCTGTCGACACACCACTCTAGATTTAAAACACAACTGGACTCTGTCCATTGGTTGTATTGCTTTGATTGGGCAGTGGTTTAGACGGCATGCATCTGGTGTATTATTGGTGTGTGAGAGGTAATGTCTGACTATGTGACCCCGTCTCTTGATTCTGATAAGGAGACCAGATCTCTTGATATTGTTTTTTAGCTTGTTCCCTACCATATCTCTATAGTGTAGTAGATTAACATAGACCCATTGTTTACTTTTCTGTTTCTTTCTGTTGCTATTGATGTCACTACTGTGGCTGTCATTGTTGGTGTCGTTATCATCATTGTCATCATCATTGGCTCGTCAACCATTGTTGTTGCTGTGGTGGTTGTTGGTTCTTTTGTGGTACCCTTGTGTTCATGTGTTTAGCCTCTTATACTTTCTTTATAAAATGTGGCCTGCCCCTCTTAGGTACAGCTCCTTAGTGAAATCCATCCATACAGAGTTCTCTGTTTTGGCCTCATCACACCTGCTTATGCAGCAGTTGAATTCGTTAAAGGCCATGTTGTACTTTAACGCCTTTGGATATGTCAAGTCTGAGTCAAAGATGTCTTTCTTTGCCTCTTTCTCTAAGAATTTGTTTGTTGCATGCCCTGAAACAAAAGAGACATTAAAATTTAAGATGCTTGGTGAGTCATTAACGACTGGGTGTTTGATATCAAACTGGATGTTGTGGTGGAAGCTTTTGAAGATACTGTGAATCCTGATTGCCTTGTCCCTGGAAAAAGGTGTCATTGATATATCTCCAGTATAATGTGATATACCATCCTGCATGGAGGGTCTTCCATTTCAGATCATCAAGTTAAGGGCAGCCACTGAATATGGACCCTATTTGGAGGCTGCTGTGTTGTCGGTATGTGGTGTTTTTGTTCTAAAAGTAGGTGTTGGTGGTGCACAATTTAAGGGTGAATCTGAGGTTCATTGGTGAGAAGTCTGTTGCCAGCTTCTGGCTGCTTTTTAGCTATTCTTCGATAGCTCATATAGCATTAGTCAGTGGTATACATGGACCATATATCTAAGCGGAAAGTGTATTTGCAGTCCGAGATAGTTCCAAGAGGAAGCTTACAGAGGAGTTTGATAAGTTGCCAGCTGTTCTCTAGTTGTGCTGGTGTGTTATGCTAGCAGTGATTTGAGTAGTCATGCTAAGAGTCACTTCCATATCCATAAACCTTTTATATATCCTTAATCTCTTACATCCATGAACTTTTAAAACTATTATATCCCTCAATCTATTGTGAAAAATAGACATCCCCGTATCTCCTGTTTTATTTTATTTTGATATATTTTATTTCACTCTTCATCTTTACCTTCCTAACCTCTCCTACTAACGGCATTACCCTGTCATCTTACTATACTCTAAATACATCAACACATTGCCTAAAATACATCAACCCATTGCCCAAAATACATCAACACATTAACATCACTTTGGGTATGCATTTTCATGTTGAGTGAAATGATGGTAGGATCTAATGAAGGACTTACTTAAATAATAACCTGGGGAAGCACATTTTACACTGGCTCAGTTGGTTGTACTGTACTGCCTTCCAGATTATTATGATATCCTCTTCCCTTTTTCACTTCCTGTAGAGTCATCTTTCCCTTGGCCTCTGACCACCATTACATTTTTGTTAACTCAGTTCCTGCCTATTAGCCTGAATGTGTCCCTTTATTTCTCTGATCATAACACTTTCCTTCACTACATCCACCACCTCCTGGACCTTCCATTTCTTACCTATCTTTCGCTTTGAGTCAGATCATCCTCACAACCTTGTCTTTCAAGTCTTCAGCAAACATTTTTAGATTGGGAACTTGTTAGACTGCTATCTCATATGCATTTACAGGTCTCTTTCTGACCTTCGTGTTACCAACTCTACAGTAAAACTATATTCATGAACAAAATAAATAGTGCAAATGACCTACATCCTATATTGCTTTAAAATTGACAAAAATTAATTCCCCAGTGTATTACAAACACTGTCCTACATACTATTTCTTCCCCTTTCCTGTCTCTTGAACTACTGCTATCGCACCTTTTCTTTGGTTCCCTTTTCCAGTTTAAGAAATTCTGTACATGATGTATCTGTTTTTTGTATTACCTACAAACTGTATACTAATCATTCCTCTCTATGTTAAAACACTTTATAATTCCTTCCTGCCAACATTTTCTCCTATAAGCATTGACTATAGTTATTTAAATCAAAAATCAGCTACATATATCATTTTGTAGACTTTCTTGTTTGGGAAGGTGTACAAAAGTTGTGGTTATTGCCCTTCTTTCTCCAGTTAAATAATAAAAATGTTTTCATTATTTTCTTTAATTTAAGATTGCTCTAAAGATTTTTGGAATAAAGACATGTGTTGGTTATCTTATCTCGAAGAAACTAAATGGCTCAGCTATGTGCAGAGATGCCTCAAACAAGCTGTACGAATTGTAAAAATGATGACCTGTGAGAAAACATCTGTAATTCTCAAAGGTAAGTAGTTTAATCAGAAGTGCATATGATGTGTAAATTATTAGTGACTAATTAGTTATTGGTATATTTTAACATATTATTTATCAAAATTTACCAGACATTTTATTTTACAATATGGCGTAGTGGTTAAGAGCATGGGCTACTAACCCCATGATTCCGAGTTCGATTCCAGGCAGTGATCTGAATAATAATAATAAATAATAATAATAACAACAACAACATCAAAAAATACCTTAGGAATGAGAACCCAAGTTTGAAATTTCCCCAAGACACCTGATGAAGGCTGGAGGGTATATCAGCTGAAATGTTGTGTTAACAAACAAGATGAGGACAAATATCCATCAAATGTAAATAATATACATAATTCCTCATCTCTTAAATATAGAACAATATACTCTCTTGTTGGGTTTATTTTATCATTCTGTATTATTTATGGTTATTCTTTTATTTTTATCATTTACTTGTTTTAGTCACTAGACTGTGGTCACACTGAAGTACCTTGAAGAATTTTAGTCAAACGAATCAACCTCAATACATATTTTTTAAGCTAGTGTCTTTTGCATCTACCCAATCCACTCACAAGGCTTTGGTTGACCCATGGCTATAGTAGAAGACACTGACATAAGGTGCCACACAGAGGAACTGAACCCAGAATCATGTGGTTTGGAAGGCAACTTCTTACCATACATCAAGCATAATGAAGTTAAATATTTAGCTATGTTCTTTTACTCTGGTTAAGAATGCATTATCTTTATTTTATTATAAGTTTGTACATATTAATTTCATTTAAAAAATGAACAGAAGAAAAAAAAAATTGCCTGAATTTAGTTAGAAGTGAAATGTTTAAATTCTATCAAAAATACTACAATTCTCTCATTAAAAGTGTAAACATATCTGGTTATTTATGCTCTATAAGCTTAGAAAAATAAATAACATCTGTTTTTCATTACATACTGTATTAAATTTTGCAAAATTTATTCTTAATTTTTTATCATATTCTTTTTCCTTCAAGAGCTGCTAACAATTACTGCTAGAATTTTTCTTTCTCATATTAAGAAGATAATTTCAAATATTTTGTAATTATTTTTGATAGAATGTGAAGAATATAATGTAAAATGTGTAAATTACCATAGAACAGACAACAAGCATATACTATTTGTTGTTCCTTTGACTTCCAACTAGATTCAAACAATTCAGTATATCACCCTTTATTTGATTTGTCTAGTTTTATGCCATTGGCTCATTTTATTTTCTTTAGCTCAGTATATTTTTTCCATATCAAACATGCTTGTAAGGGGACGAAACTGTTTAAGTTATGGTGATGATAGTTATCCTCATGTGAACAGGTTGCCATGAATAGGACAGCCTGGAGAACTGCTATCTGCAATGGAGCCACCTCCTTTGAGAAGAACAGACAACAGAATGAGGATGTAAAATGCCCACAACTCTTTCACCACCGACTTGGACTCCAAAGTCACATTCGGCACAATCATCAGCCGAGGAGACTGGATATGAACTGGAGCTAACAACTATAGCCATAATCATCATAATTTAAGCATCAAAGAATTTTTAGTTGTATTTTTGTTTACTATTATTAAATCAGTAATAATCTTTTGTTTCTTATCCAGAACCTAAAAGTCGTGATATAAGCTGTTTACTGTCATGCTTAGTGCAGCTTTTATTTGATCGTCATTATCGAACCATTTTAGGATTTCAATCCCTTATTCAACGTGAGTGGGTTTCCATGGGACATCCTTTTCAAGAACGTTGTGGCTTTGTTAATGTTCCTGGTTCTGAGGTAATATTTTTTTCCCCTTTCTGATTATTCATTCTAAAATATTTTGTTAAGATCCTGTTGTTTTATATATTACATATCTAACATATAGGTAAGTATGTCTCTTATGCATCAAGCATTTGTTGGTAATTTTTATTTATTCTTATAATGCACATGTCAGTTGTGTTATTATTCAGATATAATACTTTTGACTTCATTCTTCAGTAGTTCATTTGTCTGTAACATAGGTTAAATTGTGTTCAGTTACCAGCCATTACATTTCTTTCTTTTTTTATCTGTATATCTTAACTCTTGTAGTCAATCACTATTTTTCATGTATTTAGTCAGCTTATCTAATATTTCCTATAATTTATAATATATACTGAAATTCATTACATTTAAGACTTATAGATTATGTTTCTGGAATTATGACTAAGGTTACCAACAAAACTGACTCAAAACAATTTTAAAATGAGAGCACAAGTAACTTCAGTATGATAATGCTTAACAAAATCCAAATAATTGTCCAAATTCTCTGGTTGATTAACTCAAACAAATCATTAAAGCTATTAAATGTAATTTAAGGTAAAGGTTAGATTATTTGATGCCTGTGTCAAGAGCTTGATGAACTGAAATAATAGCAGTGAAAACAAAAGAACTGCACTGATTAGAGGATAGGAACATTCTGATTCATTAGCTATTAATGTAAATCTATTCCCATTAAACTGAGTTTGGTGACTTTTGTTACTGTTTGTGAGAGAGAGAAGTGTTGATTTTGAGAAATGAAAATGTGTTTACTAAGTAATAAAACCAAGATTGTGTGGTTAAGAAGTTCATTTCATAACCATGTGGTTCTGGTTTCAATTCCTCTCTGAAGCACCTTAGGTAAGTATCTTCTACTATAGCCTCTGCTTAATCAATACCGTTTGAGTGAAATTTTGTTAGATGGAAACTATGGAAACCTATTATGTGTGTGTTTGTGCATGTGTGCAAGTTTCTTTTGCTGATATATATCAATGAAATTGTAAACAGTACTCTTTGAATAAAGTTCTCTGCAAGAATTATTTTGCATTGAGTTACAGTCATTCCCTTGTCACACTCACCATCAGAAATACTATACATTAGTGATTTATCTGTTAGTATTATGTATGTTATTGGTCACTAATTGCAATATAAAATAATAAAAATTTAAACCAAGGAAGACTTGAATTGTTAGATTTTGAAGAAAATAATATTCAATAGTAGTTGATGAGCAGAAGGTATACTGGAAATATTTCAAGATATGCTAGTAGAGAAAAGTGTTCATTAAACAATTAACAGTACTGATTTTTAAGATTTGACTGTCTTTTTCTCCTTATAAAATTTTACAGAATTCTAAATCAAAGGCATAATCACTATTTTACACATAGTTGACAATACATTTTTGATAAAAAAGAATCCTGTTGCAAAAAATGTTTGTGTTGATTGCTATTAACTTTTGTGAACAAAGCTGGCTTTTAAATATGAAAGTGTAACTTTTGTTATTTACAACCGTTTTTAGATCTTTTCCTTGGCAAGTGCAAAGTGTAAGCATCTTTTTTTTTTTTTTTGTGGTATAATTTTCTCTTAAACTTCTAATTATCTAAGGAATTAATAATCAAGACAATTGATGCTTTCATTTGCTATATATTCCTGTTCCTTGAGAGAAAAAAACTTGTTTGCATTTAACTGAAATTTGAGTCATATCAATCTAAATACATTGTCTTTGGTAATAGTTTAATGAATACTTCTCATTGAATTAAAGCATTTTTTATGCCCTATATTATCTACAAGAGAATTTGAGATTTCATAAAACATTTTTTAATATATTATTTTGTTCAGGGAATGCTTTTATTTTGTTTTCTTATGGTTTTTGTCTGAGGGAAGGGGCTACAAGACTAGTGAGGTCAGTACAGTAGATAGTCTTCATTAACATCAAGTCAACAATTGCAGTTAGAATATATCAGGGAGGGGATTCATAAGGGTCACATTTTTGGAAGGAAGGATTGGGAATATTGGTTACTTTGGTACCTAATGGAGTAGACACAATATGGATCATGTGAGAAAAAGACATGAGTCAGGTGGGAAATAGGTGGATGTATAAGATCAGATAATTCTGAGGAGCAGAAGTCAATGTCTTAGAAACAATAGAGTGGCAACTTCACTTCTCAAGCCAGTAGTTGGGGTATATTAGTGAGTGATGCTCATGTGTGTTGTGCTAACACCATCCAGTAGTAGTATTCCAGTGTAGGTCTCGCTTGAGGTTTGTAGAGAGTTAGCAGTTGTAGGAAGCTGAAGTATTTTCTAGTCTTAAAGAGAAAGACTTGTCTTTTTGATGACGTTTTAGCTATGGTGAGATATGAAATTACTAGCAGAGATCATCTGTAATAGTGAATGCTGTTGTTTTGTTATATTGAAATAATTCAGTTATTCTGCCAAGCTTTGTCTACTTTCTTTACCTCCCACCTCCTTGTAGTTGTTGTCAACTTAGTGTATTAACAGGGTTGACAGAGCATTTGATTGAAAATGTTTAGCAGTATTTATTCTAACTCTATGCTCTGAATTCAAATCCTATTGAGGTTAGCCTTAGTATTTCATCTGTTGTATAGAGTAGTTGTGTTATTTTGTTGAGTGATGTTTATGTATCATGTGCTATGTGATTAGTGTTACATGATTAGCGTCAGGTTGTGACTGTGTAGTGTTATATGCTCTGTAGATTGTGTCATACATAGAATGTGAGTTGTTGGCTATCAGTTATATAAAATTGTGTGTTATTTATTTGGGTGGTTATTGTAAGGGATATATTTTGTATGCAATGTGTAATATTTAAGCTATGCTATTGAACTGTGGACTATGCCCATGGGAGCTATCTTTTAGATTGTGTGTAATGTTGTGACCTCTATATTTTACAGGGTTTTTTGCTCATATTTTATACTTTGTGCTCCTATCATTATTGGTTTTATTTTTATTTTCATGCTCTACATGATCATTCCAATTTCATACTTGGTATTTTTAGTTTTTCCACCTTCTTTCAGGCAATGTTTTGGTCAAAATGGATTTGTCTGTCAAAGTACATACATTTTCATCCTAGTGCTTGGTCTCCTTGCTATCTGGATAGGCATATCCCAGTTGACTGTGGCCAAGTTATTGTCAGGTACCATGTTTGGTATGTGTTTTGCCCAGTGGACGGAGCTGCCATCTTAGTTGTTGTTTGTGAATATGCAGACTGGACAAGGAGACTCAGCAGCTGGAAATAATGTGGTCAGTGACCTCTTTGTACTGGTTGCAAAGTCTGCATTTGATACATTATTTACATTTGACGGATATTTGTCCTCGTCTTGTTTGTTGTTAACACGTTTCAGCTGATATACCCTCTAGCCTTCATCAGGTGTCTTGGGGAAATTTCAAACCTGGGTTCTCATTTCTAAGGTATTTTTTGATGTTGTTATTATTATTATTATTATCATTCAATAGTTTTATTTTTATAGCGTACTTTCACTTCACTACTGAGCGCAGCTCTGTGTGCCTTGGGTATGTGCTGTGGTTTGCTGTGATGCTCTTATGGTTACTATATTGAAAGTGTTTTGCATAGGATGTGTGCAGTGCCCAGTAGTGCAATTTTCTGTATGTTATATATATTTGTAAGTCCTGATTTTTTTGTTATGCATTTGTCTGAATATTATTTTATCATACCTAAGGCACCTACTATGATAGGAATTGTTTCTGTTTTTAGATTCCACATTCGAGTTACCTCTCTTTCCAGGTCTTTGTATTTTGAAAGTTTCTCCATTTCTTTTAAAGAAACGTTGTCATCTGCTGGTATTAGAAAGCATTTTTTTCTTCATGATCTCTGACAACTATATCTGGCCTGCCAGTGGCACGTAAAAAACACCATTTGAGCGCAATCGTTTCCAGCTTTGCCTTACTGGCACTTGTGCCAGTGGCATGTGAACAAAACATTGGCTGACTCCTGTGCAGGTGGCACATAAAAAACACCATTGGAGTGTGGCCGTTGCCAGTACCACCAGACTGGCCCTTATGCTGGTGGCACGTAAAAAGCACCCACTACACTCTCGGAGTGGTTGGCGTTAGGAAGGGCATCCAGCTGTAGAAACTCTGCCAGATCAGATTGGAGTCTGGTGTAGCCATCCACTTTGTCCAAACCATGCTAGCATGGAAAGCGGACGTTAAATGATGATGATGATGATGTGTGTATTGGCATATCCCAGAGTATGGTTGCTTTCTCGTTTTCTGTGACCTTTTCTGGCGTGTGTTTATACTGTCTTTTTTTGTTGTTATTCGATAGTGTTGGCATAGCTTCCAGTGTATGTAGGTCCCAGCTCTGTTGTGTCTGTGAATATATTCCTTCTTAGCCAGGACTGGGCAGCCAGAGATAATATGGTTTATTGTTTCTTGTCTATTGCCACATATTCTGCAGTTACTTGCTATGTTTCTTTTCATTATATGTTTTTGGTAATTTCTGGTGGGGAGGCTTTGGTCTTGTGTTGCAATTAAAAATCCTTCAGTCTCTGCTTTGAGTCCTGAGCTTCTCAACCATTGCTGAGATTTTTCTCTGTCTATTTCTTTTGCATTTAGTTTAGCCCAGTATTTGCTATGAAGGGGCTTTCCTTGCCATCATTTTATCATGGTCCGTTGCTGTTATTATTATTATTATTATTATTATTATTCAGGTCACTGCCTGGAATGGACATATGGCGTAGTGGTTAAGAATGTGGGCTACTAACCCCAAGATTCCGAGTTTGATTCCAGGCAGTGACCTGAATAATAATAATTATAATAATAATAATAATAATAATAATAATGATGATAATAATTAATTCTGGTTTTATTGGCCACAAGGGCTAACATAAATCAAAAAACATGTAATGACAAACACAGGATGAAAAGTACAAACGGTTTTGCAAAAAAGAAAGGTCCGTGTAAACACTAGAAAAAACAGCGAAAAATATAACAAGTAAAATTCTCAATAGGGGGAGGCGCTTTGAAAGGTTACTTGTGGAAAAACCCATAAAAGCCACAGGAGCCTGGTCAAAAAGGGGTAAAGAGCCCCTTCTCCTTTTATATTACCTTTTTTACAGGTGTAACCTCAGAATTGGGCTGTTCATACTGACCATTTTACCAACATTCACCCACCTTTCAATAAATTTGCTACGAGACAGCACTTCCTTCTCTCCTCTCATCTTCCTTTTCAAGTGGAACTTGAAAAGTTGATGAGACCTTGGCCAAAGAGGAAAGTGTCTGACTTTAGCCCTTTCAAACGGGTCCACCATACCACCTCTTTCACTACAGCCACTAGACAAAGGAAAATTGCCTTGCCCTCCCGGTTAAAGGAGGTCGACAGGGCAATCTTCACTATGGATTCAGCTGATATCCGGATCTGTCCTACACGTGACAGTAGCTGTTCAACATAAACCCACAGGTCAGCAATACTCAGGCACTGGATGAGTGTGTGCAGAACAGTTTCGTCGACAGGTTTCATTCACTAGTTTTATTAATAAGGTCAGAAACTGAAGTTGAAAGAATAGTGAGTTTTTATAGAAAGTTCTTATTGGTATAAGGTTGATTTTTGCCTATCTTCTCTTTGCTTTGTAGAGACATTGTTGTTTTCCATTAAATAGAGGAGAATGGTGTCCATTTTAGCCAATTACTTGAATTAACCAATGGTAGGCATAGATACTGTATATAATAAGTTGAACATAGTAAACAATAATAAAATTACAGCAAAATACTGTAATAATCATCATTTAACGTCCGTCTTCCATACTGGCATACCATTTTATTGTGCCTACTTTTGCTCATGTATGTTTAAGTTTCCTTTGAAAGTGTGTTATTTTATTGTTATTTGTTTTGTCTTGTTTTAATACAATATGATGTTTCCTTTCAAATGTTCATTCTACTCTGTTTTGTTTGTTGTGCATGTTGACCTCATTTATGAAGATGTGTTTTTTCAACAATGTATTTTGTAATAATCACACATCAGACATTGGATTAAGTCATTTGTATTTACTGGAGCCTTATAACATTTCTTTTCTTGTTTATTTTGGTTTTGGTGATATTGGATTTACTTCAGATTTTATAGAAAGCTATATTTACACTTCCATGATATTTAGTCTAGGCAGAATTGTTATTACATTATTGTTGTTGTTGTCATCACCTTATATGTCTGGTTTATTGAAACTGAACTCATTTTATTCTTAGTAGGAAATTGTTTGCTGCAAAATTTGATTTATTTGACACAAAATAAATGATTTCTATGGTGCTGAAAAGACAACCTGGAGCTTTTTGAAATATTTTTGTATTTAAGATGATTTTTTTTTACTTTTACTTAATGGAACAATGAAACAGTATTAAAACTCATCTTTTTTTGTAATTATTATAAGTTAATTTTATTTTATTCACAGAGTCCAGTCTTCCTTTTATTTTTGGATTGTGTTTGGCAGTTGACTATCCAATTTCCTGTACAATTTGAATTTACCGAGACTTACTTGACTGTCCTTTGGGATAGTCTCCATACTGGACTCTTTGGAACATTCTTATTCAGTTGCCAGCATCAACATGTACTTGAGAATTGTAAATCTATGAATCAACGATGTGGTAATTCTGCTACGAACATATCAGAATCTTGCTTGCCCTCTATTTGGAGAATGTTAGCAAATGCAAGTCATAAAACATTATTTTATAATCCATTATATGTTATATATAATAACCAGATTTGTTGCGATCTTGCAAACTCAATTAAAGAAACATATGTATCAATGAAGGACCAGATTCTCTATCCACAAATATCCTTAACTAAACTTTGGGCTCAGTGTTATATTCGCTGGCTTTTTCCTGGACAAATAAATGCAGGTGGGAAAATATCAGTATATTTGCAACAATGTTTATTGGTGGAAGAAATCTTTACGCTGCAAAACCAGATCAGCAATTTATCAAAAGGAGAAGCTAGTAAGAAATCTTTTCCTGATAGTAACCTTGTTTTTGCCTCTTCACTTGCTGATGTAAACAGTAAAATTACTTCTTCTTTTCCATTTTCTGATAGACACAGAATTTGCATGTATGCTAATGACTCTTCACTTCCTCATCTTTCACTTAACATATACAAACAAAGCAGTAAAATTATTTCACCCAGCATACAAGTTACTACTGCAGATAAATCTACTGATCAATAACATAAAACATTGTGACTATCTTTTTCCAGCAAAAGATAACTTTGTAAATTACTTCACAAAAAGGTTTTATGCATAAAGTTGGTTATCTAATCTTTGTTTGATTATTTATATTTTTGTGTGTGTGTGAATGTCACATATATGATGTCTAAACGTGAATGTGCAAACTAAACCAGACACACAATGTATGTCTGGTTCAGGTTGTTTATTTTACATTCATTTTTCTAGACTACCATTGTTTGACAAACTTGCTATTGAGGCATTGTTTTACAGCTGGATACCATTTCTGATGCTAACCCTTACCTGTTTTTCAATTGAATGGTTACATATTCCACACAGCTTTGAAAGTATGTATGAGTAAGTGATTTATTGATTAGAGAAAATGCCAACAACACCACATGAGCATTGTAACTTTCAAATTAGCAAGTACCAGATGTAAACACAACACAAGTATATACATATCTATTATATATATATATATATATATATATATATATATATATATATATATATATATATATACATACATACATATACACACACACACTAGAGAGCCCATGCCATCAATAATGACTGCTGGTGTTTTACTAAACTTTCTGAGAATTGCCACATCTTGACTTGTCTGTTTGAATAATAGATTTTTTTCAAGTGGAGGTATTGTTGGAAAATGTACATGATGAGAGTTGCTAATGAGAATATATGGATGTAAATGAAAATACTAAAGTAACAGGAAAATAAGAAAATTATATTTATCACTCCCCAAATATTATACAGGTTTCAATACTATATCTCATAGTCAATGATTCATTCATTATTCTGCATTATATTATTTTCTACAATAAATGCTCTATCTAATTTCACAAATGTTGTACATGTGTATGTATTCAAAACTATTAAAATATATGCATATTTACACATGGGTACATGATCTTACAAACATGTAATGTACATCATCATCATTTAACATCCATCTTCTAAGCATGGGTAGGATGGTAGACAGGAGCCGGCCATATAGAGAACTATATCCTAGGCTACTATGTCTGTTTTGGCAGGGTTTTTATGGCTGGATGCCCTTCCTAACACCAACCACTCTGCAGAGTGGACTCAGTGCTCTTATGTGACACTAGCACAGGCAAAGGTTAGTTTTGGCATGATTTTTATAACTGGATGCCCCTCGTGGACTGGGTGCTTTTTACATGGTACCAGCACTGGAAGAGTCACCAAGTAACTCGCAAGACAAGGAATTATGAGAGGAGTAGGGGAATTTGAGGTGGAGAATTTATGTCAGAGGATGAAAGGTTAGAGTGTGACAGAGAGGCAGAAACAAGCATCTTGCTATAACAGACGGGGCATTGAGGGAGGTGATCTGGTATCAGATGATGAAAGGTTGGAGTGTGACAGAGAAATAGAGAGGCAGAAATAGGTGTCTTGCTATAGAGGAGGTACATGGTTACCAGTCAGAGAAAGAGAGATGAAAGATAGAGAGAGAGAGAGAGGGGGGTGCAAGAAAGAGGACAGAAACAGGTATGCTGATGTAAAGGAGATACTAGTCAGGGGAAAAACAAGAGAAGGAGAGAGAGAGTGATCAAGAATGAGGGCAGAAATAGGTGTGCTGCTGTAAAGGAGATACATGGCTACCCAGCCAGAGAGAAGAGCAAGGGAAAGAGGGAGAGTAGGAAACAGCAAAAGTATAAGAGAGAGCAGGAGAGAAATGGTGAAGTGCCAGAGTATACTCACAAGTAACAAGGATCAGAGCATAGATGTGATGGAAGAGTGAGGAAGAGAGAGGTACAAAGGTCATAAAATACGCAGTCAGGTATTGCCAAGAAGGAGCAAGTAAAGAGTGGGGATTGCAGTGACTGACAAAAACCTGGGCAGAAAAATGGGGTGGGGGAAGCATCGATACAGTGAGGATAGTGAGGGCAGTGAGGATAGAAAAGTGGATTGGAAGACAACCATAGTTTATGAAGAGGAAATGTGAGGAAGAGAAATATGCAGTTTAGAAGCAGAGATGTAGTACAGTTTCTTGGGGAAGGGTGTGTGAAAAGTTTGTTGTTACATGTGAGTGGGACACAACATTTCTAGCACTCAGTTTCGCTGACATGTGCAGGTCTTCTCTAGAACCTCATATCGCCAAACATCTCAGGCCATTGTCGTTTTGTCTGTGAGTCCCAACATCCTAAGATCGGTCCTCACCACTTCATCCCATGTCTTCCTCATGGGTCTCCTTCTTCCACAGATACCATCCACTTTCAGTGACAGGCACTTCTGTATACAGCTGTCTTTACTCGTACACCTCACATGTCCAAACCAATGCATTCTCCTCTCCTGCATACCACATTTAATCCCTCTTATGCCTAACTTTTCTCTCAACACAGTTGTGCTTGTCAGTCATTCTCACTGATGTTGCAAATTCTACAGAACATACTACCTTCGTTCTTCTCCAGTCTACGTCCTCTGCAGTCAGAGCCCATGTCTCTCACTATCATGTAATGTAGCCGTTCTCTCACAAGCATCATATAATCTACCATTCACTCTGAGAGAGAATCCGTTTGTTGCCAACAGAGTAGTAGCTCTCTGAACTTCCTCCATCCTATTCTTATTCTAGAGACAATACTTTCAGAGCATCCACCACCGTTACTAATTTGGTCACCTAAATAGCAGAAACTATCTACTACCTCAAGAGAGCCTCCTGGGCATTTGAATGCATCTAAGTCTCTTGTGCTCTTAGTGCTTATTGTTCCTGTGCATCTGCCACACATGAAAACGACCTTATCTGCTAACCTACATGAAATTTCACTGCATCTCTTATGTATCCATAGCTTACATTTGGTGCAGCAAATGGAATTACATCCCACTCCTATCCTACATATTGAGCAGGGCCATTTACCTGACAGAAGAAGAGTCTTATCTGCTTTCTTGCTAACAACAACTTTAGTCTTTGCTAAGTTAACTTTAAGGCCCTTTGATTCCAGATTTTGCTTCCAAACCCGAAATTTCTCCAATTCAGATTCTGCAATATGAACAAGATCATCAGCATGTAGCTGTTCCCATGGGCATCCAGTTTTCAATTCCTGTTATGGCTTGGAGGACTGTCACGAATAAGAGTGGACTAAGAGCTGTTCCCTGGTGAACTCCATCTTGTTCACTAAATTCATCACTGTATTCAAGGCTGACTCTCATCTTACTCACAGCATTGCTGTACATGGCATGTGTGGCTGTAACAAGTCATTCCTCTACTCCTAGCTTTGAGATCACCAGATAAGAGTGTGAGGAACCCTGTCGAAAGCTTTCTCCAGGTCATCGAAGGCTAAGTACAATGGTTTACTTTTGGCCAAATACTTTTCTTGCAGCTGTCTCACTAGGAAGATGGCATCTGTGGTACTCCTCCCAGGAATAAAACCAAACTGCATTTCATCTAGTTTAATTCTACTCCTAATTAGTTGAGATATAACTCTCTCTGTAATTTTCATGACCTGGTCCAGCAGTTTGATACCTTTGTAGTTGTTTCTATCTGAGGCATCACCTTTACCCTTGTAGCAGCTAACTATAATACTACTATACCAGTCTTTGGTGATGATGCCTTCCTGAATAACCTGATTTGCTATGCAAGTGACTAGGCTATATCCCACAGCACCTGATATTTTAATCATCTCAGCAGTGATATCTGATGGTCCAGGGGCTTTCCCAGTCTTCATAACCTTAATTGCCTTATCTATCATACTGCTATCAACTCTGATGGCTGATCCCTCAATTAGTTTAATATTTGAAAGATTCTCCTTCCCCATTCATTCTCCACATTTAACAATCTTTCATAATGGCATCCCCACGCATCTTTCTTCTCTGAGTCACAAACTGCAAACTTACCATTATCCATTCGCACACACTTCTCACCTACCACATCTCTATTCTCTCTGATACACTGCTTTGCAATCCTGAACACTTCATGCCTCTGATCCTCCTGCTGCATAACATTGGCAAACTTCTTACCTTCTGCTATTCCTTTTACTATGTAAACCTGTCACCTACCCTCCCTTCTTACTCCCTGATATAATGCTCTGCTTCCACTGTTTTTCCAGTCCTTCCAGGCCTGGCTCTTTGCTTTTATAGCACTGTCCACCTCCTTGTTCCCCTACTAGCTAGGACTTTGCACCAACCACAGATTTGGTCAGCAGCACCCAGTAAATTGTCCCACAGGAACTTCCAGTTGTCCTCTAAGCTACTGTATATGTCCTTTCCTCCTCTTCCTCTCTATCATCATCGACTTCCGTTAGAATATTTCTAAATTCTTGTTCATTTGCTGGGTCTTTGAGCTTCCATAATCTTTTCCAGCATGGTTTATTTCTAGCCCTAGTCTTCCTAGCCCTAATTCTTATGTCACATGCTAGTAACCTATGTTGGGGTGCACACTCTTCACCTGGGAAAGATTTTGCATTTGTGAGCATCAGCCTATCTCATTGCCTAGTGATAAGGTAATCAGCCTGGCTTATGTTCCCACCAGACTGATCAGTGATTAGGTGGCTGGCTGGATTTCTGACGTTAGCGTTGCAGATCATGAGATCATTTGCATCACAGAACTCAAGTAGCCTTGTTTTCTCCTCATTCCTGGAATCAAAGCCATGCACACATGGAATCCATGGCAATGCTGCACAACATGTCCATTAAAGACACCAGCCTCAGTAATGAAGTCTGTCATTGAGGTAGTCTGTAAAAGTACCTCATAGAATTGGTCCTTCTGATCATCAGCCAGCCCAGCCTGTGGAACATAGGCAGAGATAAATGTAATTATTAATCAATCTTATGATAAGTCTCAACTTAATAATCCTATCACATACTCTGACTACCTCAGGTACCTTATCTACCCACTTTTCTGCTAAGAGTATGCCCATCTCACCCACTCCATCACTCCTGCCTACCTAGAAGAATTTGAACCTCTGTTTCTTACTCATGATGAATTTAGCAGAGGCCTCTTTTCATCTCACATCTTGCATACCACACACATCGACATAGCAACACTCCATCATTTTGATAATCTCACCAGATTTCCCCTTCATTGTGCCAACGTTGATATTTGCAGCCCCAAAATTGTGTACTTGGGAGGAACAATGGGAAGGTAGTTGTTGCTGGGTTTTGTCCATGTTTGAAAAGAAGATCTGTGCAAATGTTTGCTAGGTAGTCTACAACCTTGGTACATCATGTATTCGATTTAATGAAGTATAATTTCCTCCCTCTCATACAGTATCCAGATTAAGGGTCAGTAAAGAGAGTGGTAAGAAGAGATTGAAGTAGTCTAATATGTCTATCTATATACCTTGGTACATCTTGTATTTAATTCAATAAAGTACAATTTCCTCACTCCCATACAGCATCCAAATTAAGGATCAGTAAAGAGAGGAGTAAGAAGGGCATGAAAGTAGTTATCGTCGTCGTCGTTTAACATCCGCTTTCCATGCTAGCATGTGTTGGACGATTTGACTGAGGACTGGTGAAACCAGATGGCTACACCAGGCTCCAATCTGATTTGGCAGAGTTTCTACAGCTGGATGCCCTTCCTAAAGCCAACCACTCAGAGAGTGTAGTGGGTGCTTTTACGTGTCACCCGCACGAAGGCCAGTCAGTGTCCATATATACATATACACAGTATTAACCTTATATGCTTATATATACACACACACCCATACACCTACACACACATATATACTTACACACATATGAATATGCAGTCCACATAAACTTACACGTAGATGTAAATATATACATATATACTCCTAAGCACCTACATATATACTTATAAACACATACATCCACACTAACATATAAACATAATGAGGTGCACATAAGTACATACATACACTTATACAGTACGCTGACAGGTGCATGCATACAAGTATATGCGTACAGGGAGGAAAAACCTCTACTCATAGGACAGTTAACTAGGGAAGGAAGTCATGTTCGTTTAGATTGAAATGGCAGGGATGAGAGTGGGAAGGTGGGCATAACGTGTTAGCAAGATGGATGCTGTTTTTAACGTACATTAATATTTAAAACTTTCATTATAATTATTATTACTAATACACCCTAAGCCATATAATATCATAAATTAACTTTTCAAGCTATATATTATCATATAAAGTTAGGAGCATATTAAAAAAATCATATTATTCTAATCTACATACTAACATAAAACAGAATAGAATTTGTATTAATGTAAGCTACATAATATCAAATAAACATATGAGAAATTGGCTGGGCAAGGATGCTGAATAGGAGAGAAAGAGAGAGATTAAATGGCATTACATTAAAATAAAATAAGACAAAGATTAAAAAAAAAAACAATAAAAACTTAGCTTCTGTTTTCACTTTTAGCAAATAGTAAAGTAAACATACTATTTCTATCTCTACATAAAGTGTTAGCAAGATGGACACTATTTTTAATGTACATTGATGTTTAAAACTTTTATTATAATAATTAATGCAATCTTTTATTATAATAATTAATACAATCTAAGCCACATAATATTCATAAATTAACTTGCCAAGCTAGATGTCTTGCGAACAACTCGCACATGCAAGTGCTACCAGTCGAGAACTCCGCATACCGGAAGCCAGCAAGTGTATAGGGTCATCAGGAGAGAATGCGCGCCGTTTCGGGGCCTACCTCTTGACGGCATCAATGCGCACCAGCCCCCCTCACTGATATGAGGCCCCGCTTGCTAGATCAACTGGCTATTAAAAACAAAGCTCAATATTTCTCTAGCCATCACTCATCGTCTTTTTTTAACCAACTCCAGTGGCTAGCCTTCTCTACTGTATTTTGGATATCGGTCATGGTGGTATTTACCTTACGATGACACATTGTAAATAAGAAAGGGCAGAAAGACTGCTCCTTTCAAAGTCATGACAGTAATAAAGAGGCAGAGGGGGAATATAGAAATTAAGGAGGAAAGATTGTAAAAATTAAAGCAAGGGGTCAGAGGCCAGGCCACATATCTAATGAGTAACAAAAACTACGACTATGAAAGTTAGCTTAAATTAAATTAAATTACAGGTGGGTTAGTATTTTATGGAGTAGAAACACAAATAGATGAATGATGTATGATTAAGGTGAAGAAAAAGTGCACTTAGCTGGACATATAAACTTAGGAGCATATAAAAAAAAAATCATACTGCTCTAATCTACATACTAACATAAAACAGAAGAATTTGCTACATTTTTCTAAAAGTTTTCCAAGAACAGCAGGTTTAGTTTATGCAAAACCTACAAATGCATATAATAAGCATTATTATTCACATGGCAGTGAAACATGGGCTGTAACTGCTGAGGACATACGTAAGCTCGCAAGGAATGAAGCCAGTATGCTCCGTTGGATGTGTAATGTCAATGTGAATACCCGTCAGAGTGTAAGTATCTTGAGAGAAAAGCTGAACATTAGAAGCATCAGTTGTGGCGTGCAAGAGAGACGATTGCGCTGGTATGGACATGTGGTGAGAATGGAGGAGGATAGCTGCGTGAAAAAGTGCCACACCCTAACAGTTGAGGGAACCCGTGGAAGAGGTAGGCCCAGGAAGACCTGGGCTGAGGTGGTGAGGCAAGACCTTCGTACATTGGGCCTCACCGAGGCGATGACTACTGACCGAGACCTTTGGAAATGGGCTGTGCGTGAGAAGACCCGGCAAGCCAAGTAAGATCGTTGCCAGTGCCCCTGGACTGGTTCTTGTGCGGGTGGCACATGAGATGCACCATTTTGAGCGTGGCCGTTGCCAGTACCGCCTGACTGGCTCCTGTAGGATTTTCGAGCGAGATCGTTGCCAGTGCCCCTGGACTGGCTTGTGCGGGTGGCACATAAAAGACACCATTTCGAGCGTGGCCGTTTTCGTGCGGGTGACACGTAAAAGCACCCACTACACTCTCTGAGTGGTTGGCGTTAGGAAGGGCATCCAGCTGTAGAAACTCTGCCAAATCAGACTGGAGCCTGGTGTTGCCATCCGGTTTCACCAGTCCTCAGTCAAATCGTCCAACCCATGCTAGCATGGAAAGCGGACGTTAAACGATGATGATGATGATGATGATTCACTACAAAAGTTTCTGTAGAACAATATTTCTTGTATAGACATAAAGAGGCACCAACACATGTTGGTCTTTTGAATTTCTTCCACATGTAACAACATGTCCAGCTAAGTGCACTTCTTCTTCACCTTAATCATACATCATTCATCTATTTGTGTTTCTACTTCATAAAATACTAACCCACCTGTAATTTAATTTAATTTAAGCTAACTTTCATAGTCGTAGTTTTTGTTACTCATTAGATATGTGGCCTGGCCTCTGACCCTTGCTTTAATTTTTACAATCTTTCCTCCCTAATTTCTATATTCCCCCTCTGCCTCTTTATTTCTGTCATGACTTTGAAAGGAGCAGTCTTTCTACCCTTTCTTATTTACAATGTGTCTACCTATTCTCACCCCCATCACCTGTACCAGAAATCTCACCTCTGTACCAGAAATCTCTCCTCTGTACTGCAAATTTCTCATGGTTTCACTACCACCACCAGTACTGGAAATCTTTCCTCTGTACCAGTTGGCTCTCAATAGCTTCCCCTACCAATAGTCTCATCCACATTACTGCATGCACCAAAAGGAGACTGCATTACTTATTTAGTCAATTAGCAAACTACCTATTTCCTTTCTCTCTACTTATAATGAATTAACCAATTAGTTGTTTTATTTATAAAATTTTTTTTTTTTTTATCCATTTGTGTTTGCATCAATAGTGCTTATATTAACAATGTTTGTATTACACTCACTTCCAATAGAGGCAGCAATGATGGTAGATTAATGTGAGAACAATTGATATGACATGTCTGCTCTCAAACGCTCATTGAAACCTTTTTCTCAGATGTTGAATGCCATCCCCCTTTCCATGTTCCCTCCTACATCCCTTCCCACTTCCTCAGAGTTGACACTTTCAATGTAGGTTCATTGAAAGGTAGGTCTAATGAGATTGTTAATATGCTTGAATGGAGGTGTGTTGATGCATGTTGCATTAAAAAAATAAGGCAGAGAGGAGCTTCAGCCAGGTTCCTCACAGGCAAGACACATAGGTATAAAATCTTCTGAGAAGGTAACAATAATGGGACTGGCGGTGTGGGCATACTTCTTGCAGAGAAATTGGTGGATATGGTCATTGAGGTGGTCAGAGCTTTGGCTAGTTGTGCAGATTAATACAGCAACAATTATCTCTGTGTATCCCCCCCCCCCAGGTGGATCTATCATATGAACAAAAAGACCACTTTTATGATATTCTTCTGCATGGTACCTCAAGGACAAATGACAATGACCTCATCTTTGTGGCTGGTGATTTCAATGGCTGTGTTGGGCAGCAGTCAAGTATCTTCCAGGTGTACATGAGGGCCATGGACGGGTTCTCAAAATGCAACACCAACTTCAGGAAGTCAGCTGCTCACCTGATAACCTACCAACTGAGTGACCATGCTAGCCAGATTGATTACATTCTCACCTGAAAGTGAAATACATGGTTGCTCATAAAGGCAAAGACATTCCCCGTTGAAGAATGTATCTTTCAGCATAGACTAGTCATTAGTGACTTGAGACTTCAGGTCAGAAGGATTCCAAGAATCTGACCAATTTGGAAAAGAAAGATTTGGAAGCTTAAGGATCCTTTAAATGGTCAGAGATTTGGGACACCCTAGTTGAGAAATTTTAATGAGAAAGAGGAGGAACTACAGACTTGTAACACAGAGGGCAACTGGGAGTTCCTGCAGGACAGCTTGCTAAGTGCCCACAGACCAAATCTGTGGCTGGTTCAAAGTCCCAACCTGACCTAGGGTGATGTGGTGGTAGAATGATGTTATAGACAAAGCCATTAGAACAAAGAAACAGGCCTGGAAGGACTGAAATAATGGTGGCAACAGAGAACTATATCAGGTAGCTAAGAGGGAGGCTAGAAGACAGGTTTACTTAGCAAGGGCGAAAGCAGAAAGAAGGGAGTTTTCCAATGTTCTGTGATATGAGGACCAGAGGATTGAAATGTTTTGCATTGCAAGACAGTGTGTCACAGAAAATTGTGATGTGGTAAGAGAGAAATGTGTTCACATGGATGATGGCTCACTTGCAGTTAGTGATTCTGCAAAAAAGGAGGTTTGGAAATGCCACTAAAAAGGTTGCTAAATGTAGAGAATCAAAGGGACTGGAATCAAAAGAACTCTAAGAACTTAGAGTTAATTTAACAAAGACCAAAGTAAGGAAACAGACAAACCACAGATCCCTTCAGGGAGATGGCCCTGCTTGATATGTAGAAAAGGTGTCAAGAGAAACTCCATACAGTGTATTCAGTGCAAGCTATGGACACATAAGAGGTGCAGTGGTATCCTAAGAAGACTAACAGTGAAAGTAGTCGTTACATGTGGCAGAAATCTACAAAAGATCGATTCCCTCAAATGTCAGTGGTGGGGGCAAAATTCTTAGATGCTGAAGACAGTTTCTGTTACTTAAGTAACCAAATTAATAGTGGGAGAGGTTGTTCTGAAAACATAGCTACTGGAAGAAGAATAGGCTGGGTGAAGTTCAGAGAGCTACTACGTCTGTTAGTAATGAAGGGCCTCTCCCTCAGAGTGAAAGGCAGATTGTATGATGGCTGTGTATGAACAGCTATGCTACATGGCAGTGAGACATGTGTTGTGACCACTGAGGATATGCAAAGGCTTGAAAGAAATGAAGCCAGTATGCCCCACTGATGGGTAATGTCAGTGTGCACATACAGAATATGATTTGAGAGAAAAACTGGGTATACGAGTCATCAGATGTAGTGTGCAAGAGAGAAGGCTGTGCTGGTACAGTGACATAATGTATATGAATGAAGACAGTTACATCAAGAGGTGCTGATCTCTAATAGTAGAGGGAACATGTGGAAGGTGTAGACCTAGAAAGATGTAGGGTGAAGTGGTGAGAAAGGATCTACAGCTGAACATTCCTAATTTGATGCCACATAAAAAGCACCCATGCAAGTGCCACATAAATGCACCGATGCTGATGCTGATGCTGTGCAAAAGCACTCTGTACACTGTAAAGTGGTTGGTGTTCGAAAGAGCATCCAGCCGTAGAAACCAGGCCAAAACAGACATGAAGCCTGAGTAGCTGGTCAGCTCCTGTCAAACCGTCCAACCCATGCCAACATGGAAAACATGTTAAATGATGATGATGATGATAATTTCAAATTATTTGTTTTTTTTTTTTGTTCTGCTTAAAGTAAGAAATACATGTCTGTAGTGAAATAAGTAAATAGGCTAAAGTTGAATACATTATACCTCTCAGTAAGTTGATTATAAAAGGTAATAGTGGAATATATGATGTAGAATAAGTAATAACGGAATAAGTACATATACAAATATATATAGCATATTAAATATATATTGATGGTACATAGCATATTATGTATATATTAATTAGATTTACCAATGAAAAAAAGGCCAAAATGAATGTGATCATCAGAATTGATGAAGATAAAAACATTAGTTGAGCATTATGAGACAAAGAAGACAGCAGAATGAAGTTTTGAATACAAAAAGTTGACAATGATTCAAGCTTGTGGAATAATTTAGAAAGTAAATCATATGAAGGGAAATAACTTCAACAACTTAAAATTTTAATCTTAAAATTATGTCATTTCAAAAAGTTTTTTGTTACTCACAAAAAAATACATATATAGAAATACACATGGTATATTTTATACATTATATATATATATATATATATATACACACACACATATATATATATATATATATGTATATATATATATATATATATATATATATATATATCTTTTATCTTTTGTTTGTTTCAGTCATTAGACTGCAGCCATGTTGGGACACCGCCTTATATTTTTAGTTGAATGAATTAACCCCAGAATTTACTTTCATTTTTAAATCTGGTACTTATTCTATCAGTCTCTTTTGCCAAACTACTAGATTATGGGGACATAAACACACAAAGACACATGCACACAAATATACATATATATATATACCAGAGTAAGCACATAAATGTGAAACAAGGAGGAAAAAATAGTACTCGAATACCAGAGGTAGAGTAATATGCTTTATTAATAAAACTGCAAAGACATCACAAAAACTGTTACTCAGAGTTTCACATTCCCTTTCGTTGGACAGTCTAGTATATATATGTTGGGCCTCTTTCAGTTTCTGTCTGCCAAATCTACTCACAAAGCTTTGGTTGGCTCGAAGCTATAGCAGAAGACATTTGCCCAAGGTGCCATGCAGTGGGACTGAACCTGGAACCATGCGATTAGGAAGCAAGCTCCTTACCACAGTCACAATATTTTACTTTGTTCATTTTTGTAGTTATTACACACATAAATACACATTTGAGCACAACATTGTGTTATCATTGTTTTAACATCCCCGTTTCCAATTGCTTGCATTGGTCAGATGAAGTTTATTGAGGCAAATTTTCTATAGCTGGATACCCTTCCCATCAACAACCTTCGCCTGTTTCCAGCCTTTTACAAAGACACAAATGCATACACAAGAAGGGCAGGTGAATTTTTTTGGTTTTGTTTTGTTTTGTTGTTTTGCAGTGGAGCTTTGTAGACTTGATCTGAATGCTTGCAGCAGAGTGAATTATGTTAAAAGCACTCAAGGGCTAGGTGGGAATGTTAAACCAGATAGTGAATTAAGCCTACTACCCAACAATAGTCCAACCACAAACTTTTACAATTTTTGTTTAATCCAATTTCACTCACTTGTCTCTCTCAATGCATGCTGCCATTACTGTCATAAAAGACTCCTTACCCAAGGTACTATACAATGAAATCAAACTAAAAACTATGTGACTGAAAAGTGAACTACACCGCCTGACTGGCCTTCGTGCCTATGGCACGTAAAAGCACCCACTACACTCTCTGAGTGGTTGGCGTTTAGGAAGGGCATCCAACCGTAGAAACTCTGCCAAATCCTGTGCGTGAGAAGACCCGGCAAGCTAAGTGAGACCTAAATCTAAGGCCTCAGCCAGTCCACTTATGCGTACCTTCCTTCATTGGACACCAAACTCCACTTGCGAAGACCTGTTGAGGCAAGTGAAATCGAAATTGAAATCGAGTTAAATTGGAGACTAAACTCCACATGCGAAGACCTATTGAGGCATGTGAAATCGAAATCGAGTTAAATTGGATACTAAACTCCACTTGCGAAGACCTGTTGAGTCAAGTGAAATCGAAATCGAGTTAAATTCGACGACTGGTACCCATGCCAACGTCGTCTCCTTCATTGGGACACGAAACTCAGCTTGCAAGGACTTATTGGGGCAAGCGAAATTGAAATTGTGATGTCACCTGTGCCCGGTGTCACTTTTCTGGCACTTGTGCCCGCGACATGTGTAAGGACTTTCGAGCGAGATCGTTGCCAGTGCCCCTAGACTGGCTCTTGTGCGGGTGGCACATAAAATACACCATTTTGAGCGTGGCCGCTGCCAGTAGAGCCTGACTGGCCTTCGTAGAATTTTCGAGCGAGATCGTTGCCAGTGCCCCTGGACTGGCTCTTGTGCAGGTGGCACATAAAATGCACCATCTTGAGCGTGGCCGTTGCCAGTACCGCCTGACTGGCCTTCATGCCGATGGCAGGCACCTGTGCCCAGCGTCGCTTTTCTGGCACTTGTGCCCGCGGCATGTGTAAGGACTTTTGAGCAAGATCGTTGCCAGTGCCCCTAGACTGGCTCTTGTGTGGGTGGCACATAAAATACACCATTTTGAGCGTGGCTGTTGCCAGTACCGCCTGACTGGCCTTCGTAGGATTTTCGAGCGAGATGTTGCCAGTGCCCCTGGACTGGCTCTTGTGCAGGTGGCACATAAAATACACCATTTTGAGCGTGGCCGTTGCCAGTACCACCTGACTGGCCTTCGTAGGATTTTCAAGCAAGATCGTTGCTAATGCCCCTGGAGTGGCTCTTGTGTGGGTGGCACATAAAATACACCATCTTGAGTGTGGCCATTGCCAGTACCGCCTGACTGGCCTTCGTGCGGGTGAAACATAAAAGCACCCACTACACTTTCGGAGTGGATGGCGTTAGGAAGGGCATCCAGCCGTAGAAACTCTGCCAAATCAGATTGGAGCTTGGTGTAGCCATCTGGTTTCACCAGTCCTCAGTCAAATCATCCAACCCATGCTAGCATGGAAAGCGGACGTTAAACGACGATGATGATACCCATAGCTGTTCCCGTGCTATGCCATACTAAATATTAAACATTTTGAAAATGTTTATGTACATGGTCTGATCAATAAGTATCCGGACTGTTGCCATAGTAACAAAGCTAAAGCATGCTGTGTGAAGCCACTTGGCAGAGATTGACCTTGCACTCTGTGCATCTGTACTAAGTTTTAATGTTGTAGCTCACTTCCACTGTTTACAGCAGTGCTTGGAAGGAATGTGTGTACCATGTGGTCATCGGATTGACCATGACAAGGGAAGTTGTGCAGAGAATTTACATCAAATTTTGCTAAAAGCTTGGCGATGCCTGCTCAGAGGCCTATGCAAAGTTTTCAACAATTTTCATCGTTCTCAACACAATCAAGGAGATCTGAAACCCAAGTGTCTCTTTGGTCAACCGAAAGCAGTTTTGGCACAAACTTGGCAGGCATGCGTCTCATACCCAAATCTTCAGTGATAATGGACTGAATTGAACCATAACTAATCTGCATGTTGTCTGATAAGTCACGGATGGTGATTCGACGATTTCTCCTCACAGCTGCATGCACATCAATGATGTTTTTCTCAGTTCTGTTGGTTTCAGGTCTCCCAGAACGTTTATCAATATCGACATTTTTTTGGCCATCTTGGAAATGTCTGAACCACTCGAACACTTGTGTGTGGCTCATACACTCCTCTCCATACATTTTATGTAACTTTGCATAGGCCTCTGAGTGGTTTCACCATGACAGCTTTCTCTGTCATGATCAATGTGATGATCACACACCACACACCTTCCTTCCAAGCACTGCTGTAAGCATTAAACTTAGTGCAAATGCACAGCAGAGTTCAAGGTCAGTTTGTGCCAAGCGGTTTCACCCTGCCTGCTTTGTTACTATGGCACCAGTCCAGATACTTATTGATCAGATCTCATATGTGTGTAATGGGTCCAATCATTGCTGTGTGGCTAAGAAGTTCACTTTGCAAACATGCAAATCGTCCTGGGTTTGGTCTCATCTTGGGTAAGTACCTTCCATTATAGCCTCAGATTAAGTGTTGATGATGTTGACACTATAACCAGTCACTCTGCACTCTTGTAGACCATGTGGAATAAAGAAATCTCTTACTTTGTGAACAAGTAAAGATTGGCAACAGTAATAGTATCTGGCTGTCAAATCCTACTTCAAAATGAAGGAATGAAAAGTTCCTTTTCCTATGCTGGTAGGCAATATACATGTGTATGCATGTATGAGTAAATGTTGACATGGCAACCAGTTGTTCTATGCTTTCAAGGACCAGTCAAATGAACAATCACTCATGAAAAATATTGGGTTGGCAAGAAAGTAATTTCGTTTCTCGCAAATAGATGGAGTTATGATTTTTTTGAAATGACTTTTGTCAATGTTGTGATTTTTTTCTCGTTGACCTTTTGATAGCCGTTAATTTTAGCTTATTTTAGAAGCAAATTGCGCATAATTTTGTTTACAGTTCAGTGTCACTTTGAACATGGAGTGCAAAAACGAACATTTTTCACCATATTTTGCTTTTTTATTTCTGTAAAGGTAAGAAAGCTGCTGAGGCTCACAAAGAGATATGTGAAGTTTATGGTGTTGATTTCTTAACAGAATGCACATATCAGAAATGGTTTTAAAAATTCCGTTCTGAAGATTTTTCACCCAAAGATGACCAACATTCTGGTCAACCTACTGGAGTTCATAACGACTGAATCAAAGCCATAATTGAATTTGATTGTCATTTAACTGTGGAAGATATTGTAGAGAGGTTAAATGTATCACACACAACAATTGAAAATCATTCAAAATGTACCAGCATAAACTAATGAAGCAGCATAAACTACGTTGAAAGATGAATTGCATCAAAAAAGTCATGCTGTCAGTTTGGTGGGATTACAAAAGTGTTGTGTATTTGGAGCTGCTTCCAAGAAACGAAACAATACATTCAGATGTTTACTGTCAACAACTAATGAAACTGGGGGAGGCAATCAAAGAGAAATGGCCAGAATTGGCAAATCATAAAGGAATTGTGTTCCACCATGACAATGCTCTCACACACATATTTGCTAACTCATGAAAAATTATTGGAGCTTGGTTGGGAAGTGATGTCACATCCACCATATAGCCCTGACCTTGCACCATCAGATTTCCATTTATTTCGAAGTTTGCAAAATTTTTTGAATGGTAATATTTTCAATAATGATGATGATCTGAAATCACACTTGCTTCAGTTTTTGGCTGATAATGACCAGAAGTTCTATGATCACAGAATCATCAAGTTGCTAGAAAGATAGCAAAAGGTTATCAAACAAAATGGAAAATATACAATTGATTAAAGTTTATTCTTTATATGAAAACAAACGATTTTTATTTCACACTAAAAGCCAAAATTACTTTCTTACCAACCCAATAGTTAAAGGTTAGCAGTAGGAAGAGCATCCAGCCATAAAATGCAGACTCAAGTAAGTCCCACTAACACAAAAAAGCAGATATTAAACGATTGGATATATACAATAGGTTTTCTTCTACCAACCCCACTCACAAGGCATTGGTTGAACTAAAGCTATTGTAGAAGATGCTCCCAAGGTATCATGCATTTAGATTGAACTTCTGGCCTCATGATTTCAAATCAAACTTAATTGCACAGCCATGTTTCTACTTGTGTGTGTGTGTGTGTGTGCATGTGTGCATGCTTTTTTGGAATATGTTGAAGCACACAGAGAGCTATAAATAATAGCATGTAAATATTTATAGCTTTATATGTGTACTTCCAGATATTCCAAAAAAGAATTAATTCACATTCTCATGAAAGTTTATAAAATTGTTATGACATCATCATCATCCTGGCAAACCAGATGGCTGCACCTGGCTCCAATCTGATCTGGTAGAGTTTCTACCTAACGCCAACCACTCCGAGAGAGTAGTGGGGATTTTACGTGCCACTGGCACGAAGGCCAGTCAGGCAATGGCCACGCTCAAATGGTGTTTTTTACATGCCACCTGCACAGGAGCCAGTCCAGCGGCACTGGCAACGACCTCGTGCCACCAGCACAAGTGCTAGTAAGGCAACACTAGTAACGATCATGCTCAAATGCTGCTTTTTACATGCTACCAGTATGGAAGCCAGTCAGCTGCTCTGGCAACGATCACACTCGGATGGTGCTCTTAGCGCTCCACTAGCATGGATGACAGTTATCACATTTGATTTCAATTTCGATTTCACTTGCCTCAACAGGTCTTCACAAGCAAAGTTTAGTGCCCAATGAAGGAAAGGTACGCATAGGCCACAGATTATGCTCTCACTTGGCTTGCTGGGTCTTCTCAAGCACAGCATATTTCCAAAGGTCTCAGTCACTAGTCATTGCCTCAATGAGGCCTAATGTTCGAAAGTCGTGCTTCACCATCTCATCCCAGGTCTTCCTGGGTCTACCTCTTCCACAGGTTCCCTCACTTTTTCACACAGCTATCCTCATCCATTCTCGCCACATGACCATACCAGTGCAGTTGTCTCTCTTGCACACCGCATCTGATGCTTCTTAGGTCCAATTTTTCTCTCAAGGCGCTTACACTCTGTCAAGTATGGACACTGACATTACACACCCATCGGAGGATACTGGCTTCATTCCATGCAAGCTTACGGATATCCTCAGCAGTCACGGCCCATGTTTCACTGCCATGTACCTTTTACTCTGTCACCAGCAGCAGTAAGAGCTCTCTGAACTTTGCCCAGGCTATTCTTATTCTAGCATCTATATTTTCAGTACACCCACCCTAACAACTAACTTGGTCACCTAGGTAATGGAAGCTATCAACTACATCTAGTTTTTCTCCCTGGAATGTGGCAGAAGTTGTTCTCTAAACATTTTCAGTGTTTATTGCTCCTGAGCATCTGCCACTAACAAAAACTATCTTCCCAGTTAGCCTTCCTTTGATATTGCTGCACTTCTTATGTGTCTATAGCTTACACTGGGTACATCTTATAGAGTTTCTACCTACACCCTTTCTATAGATTGAGAAGGGCTTTCTACCTGAAGGGATTTGTGGTTTGTTTTCCTTCCTACTTATTAGGACTTTGGTTTTAGCTAGGTTGACTCTAAGGCCCTTCGATTCTAATCCTTGTTTCCACACCTGAAATTTCTTTAGTTCTGATAGTGACTCAGCAATTTCAGCAAGGTCATCAGCATAGAGGAGCTCCCAGGGGCATTCTGTTTTGATCATATATATATATATATATATATATAACAGAAATATGTTAGAAAACAAAATAGAAACCACCCGTGGAAATGTAAGGGGAAAGTAAGCAGAAAAATAAGAGAAAATGCACATTGAAAATCAAAAAGAAAGTAAGGCTTTTTATGAAAAGTAACGATATATATATACAATTAGATGAACTGAGGTATATATATACACATATCATCATCATCATTGTTTAACGTCTGCTTTCCATGCTAGCATGGGTTGGACGATTTGACTGAGGACTGGCAAGCCAGAAGGCTGAACCAGGCTCCAATCTGATCTGGCAGAGTTTCTACAGCTGGATGCCCTTCCTAACGCCAACCACTCCGAGAATGTAGTGGGTGCTTTTACGTGCCATTGGCATGAGGGCCAGTCACACAATACTGGCAACGGCCATGCTCAAAAGGTGTTTTTTACGTGCCACCTGCATGGGAGCCAGTCCAGCGGCACTGGCAACGACCTCGCTCGAATGATTTTATAACATGCCACTAGCACAAGTGCTAGAAGCCAACGCTGGTAACGATTACGTTCAAATGATCTATTCACGGGCCACTAGCATGGAAGCCAGACAGCTGCTCTGGCAATGAACACTCTCGACAGTGCTGTTAGTGCTCCACTGGCGCAGTACCAGTCATCGAGTATGGTTCAATTGCTATTTCACTTGCCCCAACAGGTCTTCGCAAGCAGAGTTTAGTGTCCAATGAAGAAGAGGTTGGTATGGGTGCCAGTTGTCGGGTTCAGTTCAATTTCGATTTCAGATTTCAAATTCCAAATTCCAAATTCCAAATTCACTTGGCTCAACAGGTCTTCGCAAGCAGGGTTTTTAGTGTCCAATGAAGTAAAGATACGAATTAGTGAGCTGGCTACACTTCTGGCAGAGATCACAGATTATGCTCTCACTTTCCTTGCTGAGTCTTCTCACATACTGCATATTTCCAAAGGTCCCAGTGACTGGTCATTGCCTCGGTGAGGCCTAAAGTTCAAAGGTCATGCTTCACCACCTCATCCCAGGTCTTCCTGGGTCTATCTCTTCCACAGGTTCCCTGAACTGCTAGGGTGTGGCACTTTTTCACACAGCTATCCTCATCCATTCTTGCCACATGGCCATACCAGCGCAATCGTCTCTCTTGCACACCGCAACTGATACTTCTTAGGTCCAACTTTTCTCTCAAGCTACTTACGCTCTGTCGAGTATGCACACTGACATTACACATCCATCGGAGCATACTGGCTTCGTTTCTTGCAAGCTTACGCATGTCCTCAGCAGTCACGGCCCATGTTTCACTGCCATGTAGCATGGCTATTCATACACATGCGTCATACAATCTGCCTTTTACTCTGAGTGAGAGGCCCTTTGTCACCAGCAGAGTTAAGAGCTCTCTAAACTTTGCCCAGGCTATTCTTATTCTAGCAGCTACACTTTCAGTGCACCCTCCCCTGCTACAAGCTCGGTGACCTAGGTAGCGGAAGCTATCAACTACTTCTAGTTTTTTCTCCCTGGAGTGTGGCAGAGGTTGTTTTCTGCACATTTTCAGTGTATGTATATATATATATATATATATATATATATATATCATCATCATCATCATCATCATCATCACCGTTTAACGTCTGTTTTCCATGCTAGCATGGGTTGGACGATTTGACTGAGGACTGGTGAAACCGCATGGCAACACCAGCCTCCAATCTGATTTGGCAGAGTTTCTACAGCTGGATGCCCTTCCTAACGCGAACCACTCAGAGAGTGTAGTTGGTGCTTTTACGTGTCACCCGCATGAAGGCCAGTCAGGCGGTACTGGCAACGGCCATGCTCAAAATGGTGTATTTTATGTGCCACCCGCACAAGAGCCAGTCTAGGGGCATTGGCAACGATCTCGCTCGAAAATCCTACGAAGGCCAGTCAGGCGGTACTGGCAACGGCCACACTCAAAATGGTGTATTTTATGTGCCACCCGCACAAGAGCCAGTCCAGGGGCACTGGCAACGAACTCGCTCGAAAATCCTTATACATGTCACAGGCACAAGTGCCAGAAAGGCGACGCTGGGCACAGGTGCTATCTCGATTTCGCTATTCGCTTGCCCCAATAAGTCTTCGCAAGCTGAGTTTCATGTCCAATGAAGGAGACGACTTTGGCATGAGTTTAGTGTCCAATGTAGGAAAGGTACGCATGAGTGGGCTGGCTACACCCCTGGCAGAGGCCTTGGATTTAGGTCTCACTTGGCTTGCCGGGTCTTCTCACGCACAGCACATTTTCAAAGGTCTCGGTCAGAAGTCATCGCCTCGGTGAGGCCCAATGTTCAAAGGTTTTGCCTCACCACCTCAGCCCAAGTCTTCCTGGGCATACCTCTTCCATGGGTTCCCTCAACTGTTAAGGTATGGCACTTTTTCACGCAGCTATCCTCATCCATTCTCACTGCATGTCCATACCAGCGCAATCGCGTCTCTTGCACACCACAACTGATGCTTCTTATGTTCAGCTTTTCTCTCAAGATACTTACACTCTGTCGGGTATGCACACTGACTTTACACATCCAGCAGAGCATACTTGCTTCATTCCTTCCTTGCGAGTTTACGCATGTCCTCAGCAGTCACAGCCCATGTTTCACCGCCATGTAACATGGCTGTTATTTCCTGTTTGTTTACAGTGTTTATTTTACCTGAATATCTGCTACATACAAAAACTAACTTCCTAGTTAACCTGCCTTTGATATTGCTGCACCTCTTATGTGTCCATAGCTTGCACTGGGTACATCTTATAGAGTTACTACCTACTCCTTTTCTACATACTCAGCAGGGCCATCTTCCTGAAGGGGGTTGTGTTTTATCTGCCTTCCTACTTATTAGGATTTTGGTTTTAGCTTGGTTGACTCTAAGGCCCTTCGATTCTAGTCCTTGCTTCCACACCTGAAACTTCTCCTCTAGTTCTGATAGTGACTCCGCAATTAGTTCAAGGTCATCAGCATAGAGGAGCTCCCAGGGGCATCCTGTCTTGAATTCCTCTGTGATCACCTGGCTGACTATGATAAATAGGAGGGGGCTGAGGACAGAACCTTGGTGGACCCCTACCTCTACGCGGAATTCATTACTGTACTCATTTCCAACCCTCTCCTTACTGACAGCATCTCTGTACATGGCTCGCACAGCTCTCACTCACCATTCTTCTATCCCAAGTTTCCTCATTGACCACCAGATAAGGGATCAGGGGACCCTGCCAAAGGCTTTCTCCATGTCAACGAAAGCTAGGTACAGAGGTTTATCTTTGGCTAGGTATTTCTCCTGCAGCTGTCTCACTAGAAATATGGCATCAGTGGTGCTTTTACTTGGCACAAACCCAAACTGCATCTCATCTAAATTGATTCGCTTCCTAATTAGTTGGGCTATGACCCTCTCCGTAACTTTCATAACCTGATCTAACAGCTTGATGCCTCTGTAATTATTTGTATCTAAAGCGTCACCTTTACCTTTGTAGCAGTTGACTATGGTGCTGCTACACCAGTCATTGGGTATGACTCCTTTATGTATCACCTGGTTCGTAATACGGGTGACTAGGCTATAGCCGACACTGCCAGATATTTTGAGTATCTCTGCAGTGATTCCTGATGGGCCGGGGGCTTTCCCTGTCTTCATACTCTTAATTGCTTTATCTACCATGGTACTGTCAACTCGGATAGCTGGTCCCTCTGTTGGGTTGACATACGGCAGACTCTCTTTCTCCCATTCATTCTCTTTATTAAGCAATCTATCGTAGTGGCATCTCCAGACCTCTTTCTTTGCAGCCTCATTTAGTGCAAGCGTACCATCATCCATGTGAACACATTTCTCTCCTACAACATCACAATTCTCTCTCCTACACTGTCTTGCAACATGAAATACTTCAAGTCTTTGGTCCTCACGGCGCAGAACATTGGCAAATCTTTTCTTATCTGCTTTCCTTCTGGCTAAATAAACCTGTCGCCTAGCTTCCCTTCTGGCAGATTCATCATCATCATTTAGCATCCATATTCCATCCTGGTATAGGTTTGATGGTTTGACAGACAGGATCTAACAGGTCAGAATACAGTGTTGAATTCCTATGTCTGTTTTAACATAGTTTCTACAGTTGGATGCCCTTCCCAATACAGACCATTTTACAGAGGATACTGGCTGCTTTTTATTGTTACTGGCTCTAGTGAGGTCTCCAAGTAGCTCACAAGACCCCTTGATTGAGGAAGATATCTTAAGCCAGGTGTTAAATGGCATAAGTGTGATAGAGGGATAAAAAAAGGTGCCTTAATGTGGTGAAAAAAGAGAGAAGAAAATAGTGATAAGCTGTTAGTGATAGGCTGTTAGGATGTACTCTCAAGGAACAAAAGGGTGTATGTGAGGTAAGTTTGCAAGAGTGTGAGGTGAACAACAGATGGTTAGAAGTAGGGAATATAGGGATATAGGTGAAGCATGGTCTGGTGCAAAATAGTTTTGGGGCAAGTGAAAGAAATAGTAGGTTAAGGAGGAGGGGATGATAAGTGGCAGTACAAAAAAGATTGGGTAGAGAGCAGCATTGGAAGATAACCATATAAAAAACTAGCAAGATGATAAGTGTGGAGGAGGTCTTACAGAGGTAATGATTAGTGACCAAGACCTTTGGCAATATGCTGTGCTTGAGAAGTCCTGCCAAGCCAAGTGAAATCATAATCATGGCTGATGCTGGTGTTACATACCTGGCACATAAAAAGTACCTTTCAAGTGCTGGGCCTCATGGGGACAATGTGGCCAATGCTGTTGTTGCATAACTAACACCCTTGTAGGTGACACATAAAAAGCACTTTTTCAGTGTTGGGTCTTGCAGAAACAATGACAAATGACAGACATTTGGCAATATGCTGTTCTTGAATAGAAGACCCATCAAGCCAAATTGTGGTAGATACTCATGTCACACAACTGGCACCTGTCCCAGTGACATGTAAAAGTACCCATTTCACTCTCGGAGTGGTTGGTGTTAGGAAGGGCATCCAGCTATAGAAACCATGCCAAATCAGACTGGAGTCTGGTGCAGCTTCTCAGCTTACCATCTCTGATCAATCTATCCGACCCATGCCTGCATGGACAATGGACATTAAATGATAATGATGATATATATATATATATATATATATATATATATATTTTATTATATGTATTTATTTTCTCCAAGTAAAAAATAACTCGGATAAAATAAATTGGTTAATAGGTACCGGGGTAGCAAAGATCACAAAATAACCGTGGTGTAACTCCTGTTTATGAGGTAGAAACTCCTTGATATTTTGGGTATTTGAGTATATATAAATTTAAAGAATGGAGTATTCTTCGAAACATATGTCGGAATAAAAGTATGCAGTTATAATATGCGTTTACTCCATTCTTTAAATTTATATATATATATATGTACTGCTGCACCAGCATGATGTACTGCTGCACCAGCATGATGTACTGCTGCCTGTTCACCAGCATGATGTACTGCTGCCTGTTCTCTCTCTCTCTCTCTCTATCTATCTATCTATTCTATCTCTGAATCACTACTTTCTTCCACCACTTCCTCTTCGACTCGCACGCGACCCCAAACATATAACCAGTTCACTTCCCAACTTCATCCCAATTCGTATTGGAATTTCTATGCTGATAGAACCCACGTCAAAGCTCACTTAGCCCGCGGTACGCCCGCCCTCCCACCCCTCCACCAGTACCGGAAGTTTTAGATCATCTTCCGCGAACACTGCCAGTGATCTTATACCCCCCCCCCTCTTATCGACCTTATAGCGCATAAAGATTGGGTAGTATATGAAGGTTGTAGGTATTGTTTTGTTTATGAATTCTGCCAAATGCAAGCTTTCTTTTCAGGCACACGACACTGCTTACCCCCATCCCAGGGTCACACGGGCCTACTCCTCTGACACCCACTCCTCCCACACTGTCAGGATTGGCACTCTCAACGTCGGAACGCTGAAAGGTAGGTCTGGTGAGATTGTTGAGATGTTTGAACGGCGACGCGTAGATCTGTGCTGCATCCAAGAAGTTAGATGGAGAGGAGGTTCCGTGAGGATCCTCACAGGCAAAGAACACAGGTACAAGATTTTCTGGGCAGGAAACACTGACGGGGTCGGGGGCGTAGGAATACTTCTAGCAGAGAAATGGGTTGATAAGGTAATCGAGGTAGTTAGAGTATGTGACAGAGTACTTAAGATTAGACTAGTGCTTCATCATAGGCTAGCTACTGTCATCTCAACCTATGCCCAACCGGGGCTACCGGATGGTCTGAAAGACCAATTCTATGACACCCTCTTGCAAACTACCTCGTCGACAAGAGACAGGGACCTTCTCTTTGTGGCTGGTGACTTCAATGGTCATGTCGGACGTCGTGCTGGAGGCTTCCATGGCATACATGGAGGCTATGGCTTCGGTTCCCGCAATGAGGAGGGAACCAGACTGCTGGAGTTCTGTGATGCAACCGATCTTATGGTTTACAATACCAACTTCAGGAAACCTGCCTGTCACCTAGTCACCTACCGATCCGGCAGACACTCTAGCCAAATCGACTACATCCTCGCCAGAAATAGAGAAAGAGGGAGGCTTATAAATGCCAAAACCCTCCCTGGCGAAGAATGTACACCCCAACACAGATTAGTAGTCAGCGACTTCGAGATCAAGGCAATATGGGTGCCCAGAAGTAGACCGGCTTGGAGGAAAAGGGTATGGAAGCTTAAAGACCCTGCAAATGGACAGAGACTTAGAGACAAGTTACTTGAAGCATTTGACGAAATAGAAGGGGATATAGCATCATACAACGTGGAAGACAATTGGAGATTGCTGCGAGACAACCTGTTGAGAGCCACCGACCAGATCTGTGGCTGGTGTAAAGTCCCCTCTCGACCCAGAGTAACGTGGTGGTGGAACAAGGAGGTACACGGGGCTATTAGACAAAAGAAACAGGCTTGGAAGGACTGGAAGAACGGTGGTAGCAGGGAATTGTACCAATCTGCCAGAAGGGAAGCTAGGCGACAGGTTTATTTAGCCAGAGGGGAAGCAGATAAGAAAATATTTGCCAATGTTCTGCGCCATGAGGACCAAAGACTCGAGGTATTTCGTGTTGCAAGACAGTGTAGGAGAGAGAATTGTGATGTCGTAGGAGAGAAATGTGTTCGCATGGATGATGGTACGCTTGCACTAAATGAGGCTGCAAAGAAAGAGGTCTGGAGATGCCACTACGATAGATTGCTTAATAAAGAGAATGAATGGGAGAAAGAGAGTCTGCCCTATGTCGACCCAACAGAGGGACCAGCTATCCGAGTTGACAGTACCATGGTAGATAAAGCAATTAAGAGTATGAAGACAGGGAAAGCCCCCGGCCCATCAGGAATCACTGCAGAGATGCTCAAAATATCTGGCAATGTTGGCTACAGCCTAGTCACCCGTATTACGAACCAGGTGATACATGAAGGAGTCATACCCAATGACTGGTGTAGCAGCACCATAGTCAACTGCTACAAAGGTAAAGGTGACGCTTTAGATACAAATAATTAGAGGCATCAAGCTGTTAGATCAGGTTATGAAAGTTACGGAGAGGGTCATAGCCCAACTAATTAGGAAGCGAATCAATTTAGATGAGATGCAGTTTGGGTTCGTGCCAGGTAAAAGCACCACTGATGCCATATTTCTAGTGAGACAGCTGCAGGAGAAATACCTAGCCAAGGATAAACCTATGTACCTGGCCTTCATTGACATGGAGAAAGACTTTGACAGAGTCCCCCGATCCCTTATCTGGTGGTCAATGAGGAAACTTGGGATAGAAGAATGGTTAGTGAGAGCTGTGCGAGCCATGTACAGTGATGCTGCCAGTAAGGTGAGGGTTGGAAATGAGTACAGTAATGAATTCCGGGTAGAGGTAGGGGTCCACCAAGGTTCCGTCCTCAGCCCCCTCCTATTTATCATAGTCCTCCAGGCGATCACAGAGGAATTCAAGACAGGTTGCCCCTGGGAGCTCCTCTATGCTGATGACCTTGCACTAATTGCTGAGTCACTATCAGAACTAGAGGAGAAGTTTCAGGTGTGGAAGCAAGGACTAGAATCGAAGGGCCTTAGAGTCAACCTAGCAAAAACCAAGATCCTAATAAGTAGGAAGGTAGATAAAACACAGACCCCTTCATCTAGATGGCCCTGCTGAGTATGTAGAAAAGGAGTAGGTAGTAACTCTATAAGATGTACCCGGTGCATGCTATGGACACATAAGAGGTGCAGCAATATCAAAGGCAGGTTAACTAGGAAGTTAGTTTTTGTATGTAGCAGATATTCAGGTGCAATAAACACTGTAAACAAACAGGAAACAACTTCTATCTCATTCCAGGGAGAAAAACTAGAGGTAGTCGATAGCTTCCGCTATCTGGGTGACCAAGTTAGTAGTGGGGGTGGGTGCGCTGAAAGTGTAGCTACTAGAATAAGAATAGCCTGGGCAAAGTTTAGAGAGCTCTTACCCCTGCTGGCGACAAAGGGACTCTCACTCAGAGTAAAAGGCAAACTGCATGACGCATGTGTACGAACAGCCATGTTACATGGCAGTGAAGCATGGGCTGTGACTGCTGAGGACATGCGTAAGCTCGCAAGGAATGAAGCCGGTATGCTCCGCTGGATGTGTAATGTCAGTGTGCATACCCGACAGAGTGTAAGTATCTTGAGAGAAAAGCTGAACATAAGAAGCATCAGTTGTGGTGTGCAAGAGAGACGATTGCGCTGGTATGGACATGCGGTGAGAATGGATGAGGATAGCTGCGTGAAAAAGTGCCACACCCTAACAGTTGAGGAAACCCGTGGAAGAGGTAGGCCCAGGAAGACCTGGGCTGAGGTGGTGAGGCAAGACCTCCGAACATTGGGCCTCACCGAGGCGATGACTACTGACCGAGACCTTTGGAAATGTGCTGTGCGTGAGAAGACTCGGCAAGCCAAGTGAGATTGTTGCCAGTGCCTCTGGACTGGCTCTTGTGCGGGTGGCAAATGGGATGCACCATTTTGAGCGTGGCCGTTGCCAGTACCGTCTGACTGGCCTTCATAGGATTTTAAAGCGAGATCGTTGCCAGTGCCCCTGGACTGGCTCTTGTGCGGGTGGCACATAAAAGACACCATTTTGAGCGTGGCCGTTGCCAGTACCGCCTGACTGGCCCTCGTGCGGGTGACACGTAAAAGCACCCACTACACTCTCGGAGTGGTTGGCGTTAGGAAGGGCATCCAGTTGTAGAAACTCTGCCAAGTCAGATTGGAGCCTGGTGTTGCCATCCGGTTCCACCAGTCCTCAGTCAAATCGTCCAACCCATGCTAGCATGGAAAGCGGACGTTAAACGATGATGATGATGATGATGATATATATATTTAAAAAAATATATATAAAAACGCACATAATAAAATTTATGCTAATATTAAGATCATGATGAAATAAAGAGTTGTATTACAATATTAGTTATCGTGGTTGAACTCTCGGTTCCCTGGGAGGAGAGACTCAATATTTCCCACCAGGTAAAGAAAACAAAATATCAGGATTTAGTCAATGAGGCCACCAGGAAGATAGACATGGCAGCTAAAACTAGCTTAAGTTGGCTATGGTTAAGACACTTCAAGTGGAACTCTTCTCAAGTAAGGCATACAGTTTAAAGGACAAATAGAGTTTGATGATGAAGAAAATGGGACACCTGAAAGAAAAAGTATAATATATGAAGATGCAAAAGATGACAACCAATTTCAGGAAGACCTTTTGCTGATTAGTTCAATGACAAATGATAAGGACATTATTTTCATTGCTGGTGATTTCAATGGACATGTTGGATTCCATGTTGTACGTAGTTGTGCATCCAACATAAAAAGAATATTGACAAACATCCATAAAACGCGAGCAGAAGACAGTTGCTCATGCAGCGGGTACAATGACTTGCTGGGGGAGTCCAATGTGAGGCTGAGGGAGTCTTATATGAGGCTGTGGTGGTATCCAACCTTAGCAACCAGAGTAATAGCAGCAGTGGCTCAACAACATCAACAACAACAATGGTAGTGGCAGCAGCAGCACATTAGGTAGTAGAAACACCAGAACTGACAACTATGACTGCAACACCAGCACTATGGCAGGATATGATGACCACACCAGCACCAGCAGAGCTACCAGTCTCATGCCCAGAATTAACAGTGACAGCAGCTACAACACTAATGGCAACAGCAGATGCAACAACAACAGTGGTATCGCCAGACACATGCCCTGCAATAACAGCACCAATGGCAGCTCTAACAACAGCAGTGGTAACAACAACTTCAGACCCAGAGTCAATGGAAGACACACCAGATAAGATTTGCAGACTGGACCAGTATAAGGGCTACAGCCCGCCCTGTTTAAGACTCAGACAGTGTATATTATTCTTTTGTTTACAAATTAACTGACCATAACAGTTTTCTACCTCCAGTTTGAAGAGGGGTTATGCTTGTAGCCATTGCAGTCTAACAATTTATCTATAATGCCAAGTGCTTTATGGATTCGAAACCATTGGTCACTCCATGACTGGACATGATGGTTATATACTCTGCTACACCATTGCAGCCACTGGAAAATATCCAAAGCATATACATTAGTATATGTATTCAACTGTATATATATATATATATATATATATATATATATATATAATCGTGTGTGTGTGTGTAGTGAAACTACCTATCGTCTCTAACACCTCGATCGCCATTACATACAAAACTACCTACCGCCATTAGATACAAAACTGCTATCGCCATTCTTCTCATTTAAATATAAACAAACGCGAACGTAGCGGAAAACATTAACCTTGTCATCACGTGACTGATTAATATTCGAAGCGGCAACTTCTTCGAACCGTTCCCGCCAGAACTCAAACTGACCAATCACGGCCCCTAATAAGGTCACGTGATAGAGTATTAAACTGAAGCATTCGGGAGCCGATAATTCGCCTTAAATAGATCAACTCATACCCAACAAATTTGTCTCGGTCCAGTTTCTCTTTAAGATCTGTTCCGTGTACCACACGACAGCAGCAGCAACAATCAGCCAGCGACCACTTCAACAGCTTCGTCCAGCCAACGATGACCACCGCCGTCGCCACATTCAGCAACACGAGTCTACGACTACTGACCAGCATCATCGTCATGACCAACACGATTACTACCAAGCATCAACTCCACCAGCGTCAACACGACTTTCTATGTACACCAAACTAAACCACCGCGGCACACATCTCTCTCTTCGATTCTGTTAATAAGCAGACAAGAATTTCAGCCAGCGACGAACATCTGTATAACAAGAATCACGGCCCGGCATCGATGCCACGACATCACAACTAGTGATCAGCTCTGCCACACACAGCCAACTCACTTCACATACAGACTCATACTATTGTGTACTAAAGAACTGGTATAAAATGCTCACGTGTTACTGACTCTTCCTCTGCTGTAATATTTCACATACACATACATGTATCACTCACACACATACTTTTCTTTGTACGACGGCCTGTCTTTGATTATGTTCTTATATGTCGCATTCACACTCACACACAGACATACATCTTTAACGCCATAATAAATATCTCTGTTATTCATCTAATACGGTTGTGGTCTTTCATTACTGGTCACATATGTTATCGTCGTATAACATTATTTGTATATCATATTTGATATATAATTATGTGTTCGACCGTTTAAATAAAAGGAGTCCTCTGTTCTTCCATTCGTCACCATTTCTCCTTTTTTGAGTTCACACGGTCGTTCCTTACATATATATATATATTGACTGGCCTTTGTGCCTGTGGCACGTAAAAGCACCCACTACACTCTCGGAGTGGTTGGCGTTAGGAAGGGCATCCAGTTGTAGAAACTCTGCCAAATCAGATTGGAGCCTGGTGTAGCCATCTGGTTCGCCAGTCCTCAGTCAAATCGTCCAACTCATGCTAGCATGGAAAGCGGACGTTAAACGATGATGATGATATGTATTGAGAAGGAGGCAGTCAGAATTTTGGATAATTCTTTATTAGCGCTTTATTCCGTTCAACTGAACTCTTCAGATGTAATGCACAGAAAATTTCTTCCACCTTATATATAAATCGAAAAGATGATGTTGTTTTGTTTTGTTTAGAAGGGGAGAAAGAGAAAAGAGGAAGGAAGGGAGGAGAGGGAGAGATAGAAGAAGACAGAGAGACAAAAAAGTAAAAGAAATTATGTATCTTGAGATGGTCTTTGACTAACATGTCAGTGATGCTAAATAACTTTTCAATGACTTTTTTGGAGAAAGGAGAAAAGAGAAAAAGGCAGGAAGAAGGACAAGAAAGAATGAGAAAGAAAAGAAAAGGGGGAAGAGAAACAGCAAGAATGAAGCTTCTTTTCAATTGCATTGTATTGATGTTGTCAACCCGTTTTAATTTAATTACAATTCAAGATGTCATTCTTGATTCACTCACTGTTTTCAAAAGCATTTCTTTCTCTCTACAAGGGAATGACAATAATTTAGACGCATATATAGACACAATTTCTAAATTCCCTCTCAGTACTACTATAAAGATAAAATATTGGTAATTCTGACAAAACAAACCGACTACAAAGGAGAGCCAAGACACCCGGAGAAAGTGAATAAAATCAAAACATTAATTAACGAATACCAAGATCCTTTCACAAACAGAGAAAAAAACTACTTATGCAACTCTGTAATATATAAAAAGTAAGGTCCAAAATACAGAGAGCCATAAATGGACAGAGTATCCAGTACATAATACTCAAGCCTACAGACCTCAAACTGAGACCAATAGATGCTGTGCTTCAGGCCCCAATGCAACTGAGCCATCTTTTGAATATAGTCCTCAAATCTTTCTACCCATTAACACCCAGCTATATATGAGACAACATGAATTTCATTCCATCTACTGTCCCAGAAGGTACTATACTTACAATGTCACTAGCCTTTATACTAATATACCTCACACTTTGGGCCTGGAAGCAACTGGGTAGAAAAATATAGAGGGACAGATAAATGAACGCTTCAAAATGGCCTTCATTACCAAAGCTACATATCTGCTACTAGAAGAGAACACCTTTAGATTTGATAATAAAATATATCGATATATAAAGGGCACAGTTATGGGGACAAGGTTAACACCCACATGTGCTAGGAAAAGCGGCATAACTACAGGGTTTACCCCCCACCTCAGACTTTGGGAGGTCATAACTTTCAGAAAAATTAAATTTTAATGAAATTTTCTATGCATATAGTATTTACTATGTAGAATCCGAATATACAAAAATTTCCGGTGAAAGTGTTTTGGAATGGGGGTGGGGGACAATTTTCGGAAATTCCAACAGAGTCCACTTAAATTCTTCTTAACATCCAGGAAAATTAATATTTTTTCGTGAAATTTTCTACAAATATACCTTGATGTATGTACATTTCGAGCATGTAGAAATTTTGAAGGAAACAACTGCAGGTTATTTTTGAGAAGCGTTCCCCACTCGGTGGTGTTTCGGAACAAGTCGTCCATATTTGTTTCATTTTTCTCTATTATGTGCGTATGTGCATCCGTAGATTTCTAGACAGTGAAGAGAAGCCGTCATAAGAAAACTTTCGTTAAAAATAACATGCACACGATTTTTTTTTTCTCAATAGAAGTAAATTCCAAAGTAAACGTTTCTAGTAGAGAAGTAGAAGAGAACAGAAGCAGCGTATTACTTCATTACAAATCTACGGATGCACATACGCACATAATAGAGAAAAATGAAACAATTATGGACGACTTGCTCTGAAACACCACCGAGTGGGGAACGCTTCTCAAAAATAACCTGCAGTTGTTTCCTTCAAAATTTCTACATGCTCGAAATGTACATACATCAAGGTATATTTGTAGAAAATTTCACGAAAAAAATATTAATTTTCCTGGAAGTTAAGAAGAATTTAAGTGGACTCTGTTGGAATTTCCGAAAATTGTCCCCCACCCCCATTCTAAAACACTTTCACCGGAAATTTTTGTATATTCGGATTCTACATAGTAAATACTATATGCATAGAAAATTTCATTAAAAAATATTCATTTTTCTGAAAGTTATGACCTCCCAAAGTCTGGGGGGTAAAACCCTGTAGTTATGCCGGAAAAGCTTTACAAGGAAGTAGAATGAAAAATGAAAAATCCGATTGATGAAAACCTCTTACAAAACAGTAAATGCCAGTCAAAAAACCTTAAAAAACACCTCACAAGGGCAAAATTCACATCTGAGAATGAATAAGAGTTCTCTGTAAAGGAATGTGGAGATAGCACATGTGGAACATGCAATAGCTTCAAATATTTAGACAGTGGTTGGTTCCGACATAAAATTCAAGAGTGGATTCTTGTTCAAAGTAAATGCAGATATGAACTGCACAGGATTTCATACACTGCATTACTTGCTCCTGCTGCAATGACAATTATATCAGCGAAACCAATGTAACGGACACCAGACATAACTAACGCATTGTATTCATAGCCTTAGATTGAGTTAGTTAGGAAGCAGCAGCAAGCTAAAAATAGATTGACAGCTCCCGTAGTGAAAATCTTAAATTGGCACCCTTTTTGTAAATCAGCAGCAGGATTTCACCATAGCTAAAAATAGATTGCCTACCTCGCTGCTGACTATAAATACAGCACAGGGAACAGTTGATAGACAGCCCGAAATTGGTTTCTGACGTGTTGAGTTGTGATTTTGGTTGAAGAAAGCGTTGCGGTGAGTCGGAGTTTTTGTTGTTGTTGTTGAAGATATTGTTATATTTTATTGTTGGAAATACCGTTACTGTTGAACTTCATTGAATAATTTTGTTGCAATACCCATTGTGGGTATGAATACACCAAGTTACGCTGCGGCAGCAGGCAAAAGCCTGTCTGCCAATACTATGGAGATAACAGAGATTAAAATGGGCTTGAAGAAAATTTTAAGCCATAAAAAATTAATTACGAAAGAAGGTGACTGCCTTAGGGTGACGCCTCCTAAAGAGGACACGAAACGTGCAGAGAAAAAAATTGATAGTGTGCAGAACACTAAAGGTGGAAAGGAAAAAAATCGAAATAGCTGCGACTGAAGAAATAGAGAAATGTCTTACCCAAGTGAAGGATAAGACAACCTTTTATTCCAGAGGACGAAAATTTGGCACAGTAGAGGTGCGGTTCAGAAATGAGGAAGAAGCGAAGAAGTACGCTTCGGTAGCCTTAAGAACTGAAAAGTGGGCACTCTTGACAACTTACTGCGGCAAACGTGCCGTGAGAATAAGAATTGGCAGAGTGCCCCCAGAAATTAACGAGGAATGGCTGGTGACAGCCATCATTTATAATTGTAAAGAAGAAGTGGAAGTGGTGAAGGTAGAAAAGTCTAAAGAGATTAACTGGTGAGGATTTGGATTGGAAGTCCTAATCTATGTATCCCTACTGGATCTGCATAATATCGCAGAAGAGTTAGTGCTCCCTGGTGACACCCGACTGAGGGTAGTGGTGGAGGGGAGGCCGCCCTTATGCTACAAATATAGAAGTAGGGGACACATGCAGGCGGTGTGTCCCCGAAGAGAGGTACAGGTAGAAGAGACAGAGGTCAGCGTAGAAGAAGTGGAATGCGAAAGAAAGGTGGAAGATGTGGAGGAAACTGCAACGGAAAGAAAGAGAGCACGGACCGAATCGCCACCAAAGAATTCAAAAAAGAAAGGGAAAAAGAATACAGTGAAGGAAAAGGAAGATATAGAGATTCGAACCCAAGAACCCGAGGATACAGATAAATATGCAAGAGAATCGGAGAGCGCGGCGAAAATTGAAGAGTGGGAGTGGTTGGTGGAGGAGAGGCTGTGCGAAGCAGCGATATTTGAGAGACCGACAAGAAAACATTACCGTACGTTAATGTACTATGAAAAAGATATAGAGTTTGAAAAAAGAATTTCGCAAATAAAAGGGCTGGATGGATCCGGTGATAATCGTAGGATAAGATAAAGCTGCATTGGTGGAAGTGAGTGTGGTGAAGAGACTGAAAGAGTTATACCCGAAAAAAATTGTAGAGAGTGGGCTATATGTGCGATATAATTAACTGCCAAAAGTAATAACACCAGAGGCAATATTGCCTTATATAGTGATTGAAGAGTAAAAAAAGATCTTAAACTGTATAAGAACTGTATGAAAAGAACAGTCAAATGAAGCTACGAGTTTTGGGGGGCTCGTAAGCCATTTCATCAATTCATTGTAATTCATTTCATTTGTAGTGACGTCACATTGGCGCCAAAAGGCCGACGCCATTGCTGAATCCTTAACCACGCATGCGTGGGTTTCAACATCGAAGCGTTCCCGCTATTAGACTGTCTCTTACCAAGCCAGACAGCGACCAAGCAAGACGTCTAAGCAAGCTCTCCCATTTGAGTGTGGTTGAACCAAGTTGTCTCTATAACGACACCGGCTCGAAGAACCGTACATCTACATTTCAGGCTACTCTAAAACCGGACAATTAGAGGCTGTTTTATTTTCCACCGAACAATAAATACTTGTTGTTGTTGATCAGTTTGGAGTTTCTGCGTTCAGTTCTCTTTCAATTTAATGTAGGAAAGTTAGGTGTATATCTAAAGATATATAACCCACTCTCCTAAAGTGGTGACCCCGACTAAGGAACGACTGCAGCCACGACAATCTGGACTGATCAGCAGCATCATTGGTATGAGCAACACGAGTTTCCGGCCGCCGTCATCATCATCATCATAACGACTTTTTGAACAATTTCAGTGAGATATTGACTCTATAGCATTTCCGACTATACGAACTCACATTGTGCCAAGCTGACACAGACGTTTTTTTTTCTTTCTTTCTGACTATTATTTTTCATTTTCAAAAAAAAAAAAAAAGAAAAATTTTTTTCCCCGCAGATAGTACAAGCTCACAACTAAACACACTACAAAAAAAAAAAGGAAAACAATACAAAAAAAAAATACAGAAGGCAACCACATTGTTTTGTTTTTTTTAGCGAATATTTCTTTTTCTTCTTTCCTTTTCCATTTTGGTTCTTATTGTGCACATACATTACAGAGGAAAACAGAAAGGTACAGAAAAAAAATAGTGTGTTTCCTTTTCCATTTGCGGTGAAATTTTTTTTTGGCCTTTTGCATATTTTACATGTTTTTCGTTATTGTTTCTTCCTATTTTACCTTTGACGGAATCAGTTACCGATATGTGTGCGTTGCCAAGCCTGCCTTCATTCGCCGGAGAGACTGACGTATTTTTTGGTCAGTTAGAGAATTTTTATCGGGCACATGATGTCTCGCCCACTCGGAGGCTATCTTTAATGCTATGCAATTTGCCTTCGTCGCTTCTAAAAGTGTCGAAGGATTTTATCACGACTCCGAAAGATGACGCGACCTACGATGAGGTCAAGACTGAGATATTGCGAAGGACTGCCAGATCTGCCACCAGCAAGTTTCATGAGCTGATGGCGGATGAACAACTAGGCGATAGAACTCCAACGGAGTTTTTAACTCATCTACGCGGTCTCAGCGGTGAATCAACAGACGGGCCACTTCTTAGAAAGATATTCTTTACACGGTTACCGTCGCAAGTCCAGACAATATTGGCAACGGTTTCGGACTCGAACTCACTAGATCAAGTGGCCACCATGGCCGATAGGGTCATGGAATTTTCAGTGAACCCTTCTAGACTTGTTTCAAATTGCTCTGAGTCCTCCACGGACACACCACGTACTGTTTCCGCAGATCCTGCAAGGCAGTCCTCTTCAGTGACCAATGAGGATTTGCTACGTAGCATTCAGGAGCTCACTCGCACCTCGCACCGTAAATAACCTCTGTTTCTCGAGATCTTGTGCTGGTTCCCAATCTCGTAGCGTTTCCCGGTCTCGAAAATTTTCTCGAGATCGGGGAGCTACCTGGAAGAAGCAAGGTCTGTGTTGGTACCATGCAAACTTTTCGAACAAGGCGACAAAATGTATTCAGCCTTGTTCGTTCAAGGCGTCGGGAAACGAGTAGAGGAGAAAGTGCGCACGTCCCTTTCCTCCACCCAACCTGTTTTTAATCGTGCAATATTCATCCAGGACCAAGTGTCGAAGAAATTCTTCATGGTTGACACTGGTTCCTGTTGTAGTATTTGGCCGCTTCGTCTAACAGTCGACAAACCTCACCGTTCTGAAATCGTTTTGCACGCTGTTGATTCATCTCCGATTCCTACTTTTGGTCAGCTTTCTCTACGTTTAGACATTGGTCTTCGCAGAGACTTTCAATGGGTTTTTGTCATAGCTGACATTCCACATCCCATTTTGGGTTTTCAATTATTGGTAGATGTCCGACGTCGAAGGCTTGTCGATGACTCGACATCCCTTTCCACGCCGGCAAGGAGCTCTACCAATTCTCCTCTTAGCCCAGCATTTTTTATTGCCACTGCTGGGGACGCTTTTCATTCTCTTTTAGCGTCTTTTCCGGAGTTGGTGGATATTACTTTCAAGCCGGTTAAACCTGCACATTCCACCCTCCATTATATCACGACGACTGGTCCTCCGGTTTTTTCTCGACCACGTCGCCTAGTGCCTGATCGTCTTAAGACGGCCAAGGCCGAGTTTGAGCACATGCTTCAACTCGGCCTCATTCGCCCCTCCACCAGCTCATGGGCATCTCCTCTACATTCATTTGGCCCGTAAAGGGGATTCGGATTTTCGCCCGGTGGGGGACTATCGGAGAATAAATGCAGTGACGATAGCTGATCGCTATCCTATCAGGAATTTGCAGGATTTCTCGGCGAACCTGCATGGATGCACCATTTTCTCTAAGATTGATCTTATCATCAGATACCAGTAAATCCAGAGGATATCCCTAAAACAGCCATCACTACACCTTTCGGTTGTTTTGAATTTCTATTTATGAGTTTTGGTTTGCGTAATGCTACTAGCACTTTTCAGAGGTCTATGGATGAGGTCGTTCGTGGACTTGATTTTGTATTCGCTTATGTCGATGATATACTCATCGCTAGTGATACGGAAGAGAATCATCTCCACCATTTGTCGCAACTTTTTCAGCGTCTTCGCGCTTATAATGTGAAGATTAATCCCGACAAGTGACTTTTCGGGCAGTCATCCCTGAATTTTCTGGGACATTTGGTTGATTCTAATGGGATCAAACCTCTTCCTGCTAAAGTCGATGCAATTCAACGCATCGCACCTCCAACCTCTCTGCGACAGTTGCGCCATTTTTTAGGCATGGTCAATTTTTACAGGAGATTCATTGACTGGTGTGCATACAAACTACTTCCTTTAACGAGGCTACTGCAAGGCCATTCTAAGAAGGATGCTGGACTCACTCTTACTGATGAGGCGTTATCTGCTTTTGAGTCTGCGAAACAGGAGTTATCCTCCGTTCCTGTTCTTGCACATCCTGCTCCTGATGCTCCGCTTTCTTTATCTGTGGATGCGGTCGGTGCTGTTTTGCAGCACACTGTAGACAATCAAACAAAACCTTTGGCTTTCTTTTCTTGTAAATTACAGCCTGCCGAACGCAGGTATAGTACTTTTGATCGTGAGCTATTGGCAATCTATCTGTCGATTCGGCATTTTCAACATCAGCTCGAGGGACGAGAGTTTGTGATTTATACTGATCACAAGCCCCTCACTTTTGCTCTGTCCTCTAAAACGGACAAGCTCTCTCCTCGTGCTTTTTGTCACCTGGATTTTATCTCACAATTTACAGGTGACATTCGTCATGTGCCAGGGAAAGAGAACATTCTAGCTGATGCTCTTTCTCGACTTCCTGTGCATTCTATTTCCACTCCCGCGGAAATTGATTTACTGGCAATTTCACAGGAGCAACTTTCTTTATCAAGTTTAGATTTGACCTCGTCAAAATTCAGCAACTGTAAATTTGCTTATCTTCCGCTCCCTTCATCCGAGGGCTCTATATTATGTGACACATCCACAGGTTCTCCTAGGCCTTTAGTACCTACGAACCATCAACGTTCTGTGTTTGATGCCCTTCATTCTTTGTCACATCCGGGCATCTCAGCAACAGTAAAGCTTATCACTGCTCGGTTTTTCTGGCCCAATATGCGGCGATCAATTGCCACTTGGGCACGCTCCTGCATGAAGTGCCAGAGTGCGAAGGTCCATAGGCACGTTCGTGCCTCTCTTGGACAATTTCCTTCTCCTGAAGCCCGTTTCCGTCACGTCCATCTTGATTTGGTTGGACCGTTACCAGTGTGTCGCGGGTTCTCATACCTGTTAACTTGTGTTGACCGTTTCTCACGTTGGCCAGAAGCCATTCCTATAGCAGATATTACTTCTGAGACTGTTGCCCAGGCTTTCGTTTCTGGGTGGGTGTCGAGGTTCGGAGTACCGGTCAGTTTGACCACGGATCGTGGCCGGCAATTTGAGGCCGCGCTTTTTCGTGACCTATCACGAATCCTGGGGGTGCATCGTATACGCACCACCAGCTACCATCCCGCTTCTAATGGGATGGTTGAGCGGTTTCATCGACAACTTGAGGCCGCCTTGCGCGCCTCGCCCAACCCGCAGTTTTGGGTTGAAATTCTTCCGGTTGTCCTCCTTGGATGCCGGACTGCGGTAAAAGCTGACCTGGGTTACTCCTCGGCGGAGCTTCTTTACGGCACTTCGTTGACGTTGCCAGGTGCGATGGTGGTACCAGTCTCATCACAACCACCACACCCAGAGTCCTATGTTACTCGGTTGCGAGAGTATTTCTCCAATCTTCCATCTATGGGCCCCAGACAACAGTCACCTCCCTTTAGAGTGCCAGCAGACATTGAGTCTTGGTCTCATGTGTTTATTAGGGATGATTCTGTCAAAGGACCCCTTGTTTCTCCTTACAAAGGACCCTATCGTGTGCTTTCTCGCACTCCAAAGTTTTTCAAGGTCGACGCTAATGGTCGTACAGAAATCGTGTCTGTCGACCGTCTGAAAAAAGCGTACCTTGACAAACCTTCAACTCCCGTGGACGACATGCCCGTGTTTCAAATGCCGCACACACCACTATCACCACATACATTGTCAACGCCTTTACCAATGCATACACCAACATCAGCACCATCACAATCACACACACCAACGATTACACCACCTTCGTCGTTGCAAAGGAACCCTAGCGAACCTTATGTCACTAGGTTTGGCAGGACGGTGCATTGGCCCAAGAAATTGGAAAAAACTATTTACGTTTGATTTATTGCGTTTTTACTGGACAATTTCAGTTTTTTTTTTTTTTTTTATTGAACATTTTTTCAGGCCGTCTATATGTATGTGAGAAATCACAGCAGAAAGAAAGTCAGAACACGTAAGAGTTTTATACCAAGTTCTTTGAGTACACAATTGGAAAGTCGCAGGCTGTAATTCTTGTCTGTTTTATCGTGAGTGAAAACATCCACTCTAACAGAGTCGACAAAATCGAGTGTGTTGATTTGGAGTGTCTGTACTCAGGAAGTCGTGGTCAGTTGCGGAGCTGTGGTTGAGCATCGATGCCAGTTTCGACCTGTTGCCTGGTACTAGGTATCTTAGTCGGTTGGCTCTTGCTATTTTCCGTGAGGGGATGTCCCACTCATACAGTGAAGATAAAACCGAGTGTTTGATATATATATATTTGTGCCGCATTTTCTGTGTGGTTTCGATGGCCATCTCGCCTCAGACGTCCCTCCAAAATTTTTTAATTTCATGTTTCACACTCAAGGGGGAGCCATTGTAGTGACGTCACATTGGCGCCAAAAGGCCGACGCCATTGCTGAATCCTTAACCACGCATACGTGGGTTTCAACATCGAAGCGTTCCCGCTATTAGACTGTCTCTTACCAAGCCAGACAGCGACCAAGCAAGACGTCTAAGCAAGCTCTCCCATTTGAGTGTGGTTGAACCAAGTTGTCTCTATAACGACACCGGCTCGAAGAACCGTACATCTACATTTCAGGCTACTCTAAAACCGGACAATTAGAAGCTGTTTTATTTTCCACCGAACAATAAATATTTGTTGTTGTTGATCAGTTTGGAGTTTCTGCGTTCAGTTCTCTTCCAATTTAATGTAGGAAAGTTAGGTGTATATCTAAAGATATATAACCCACTCTCCTAAACATTCATCCTTCGTTCTATGTACCCCACGTTTTGTATTGTAGTGTCTGTACTTGTGGTGTACCCCTGTAAAAGGTTGATAGTTGCAATAGATACATTAGTCACTCTCTATCACCTTTCAACAAAATTATTTATTAAGAAACAGTAGAACAATTAACAACATAATAAAAATAAGTTTTATTTTTGGTGATGCTTGGTTTTACGAATCCTGTGTTATTCAGCCTGGTAGCCGCTGGTTTACGTGTTATCAGCATTGGAAGGTTAAAAGCTTCGTTGAGGCATCATCGTGCTAAAGAGAGTTAGAAGCGCTTTAAGTACTGGTTTTACTACGCATGCGCATTCGAGGGGCTTCCGGAAAGCAAGTCCCTTGCGCATGCGTAGATTGTACTTCCTTAATGGCGGCCATAATTTCGCGCCACTACAATGGCTTCCCCCACCCTGAGTGCGTAGCACGAACAAGGAAAGGATTGTAGTGGGCGCCTGAAACAAGATGCGGCTGTAGATATACAATGAAAATGAAACAATTTGTTAATGCAGAGAATGGAAATACCCAACAATGTAATATAATGCACATGGAAAATAAATATTCCAGCGGCACAAGTCAAGTTCAGCTTGGTAAGTGTTGTTGGTGGTAAAATGTTTTTTTTCTGCTTACGTCACTGCAGTTCCTTTATGACTTGTGATTGATGCAGTGGCGCAAGAAATGTCTATGAGTGTTCAGCACTAATAGGGAAAAACACAGTTTGAGCCTTTTTTTACAAAAGGAATGCTGAAAAATGCAATAATATACAATGCAGTCAAATATAAATTGTCTTGGAGAGTTTCTTCGGCCAGTGCACTGTACGGCCAGACCTAGTGACATAGGGTTCATTTGTGGTCATTCTCAACGACGAAGGTGGAGTTTTCACAGGTGTATGTGTTGGTGATGGTGATGATAATGGTGTATGCGTTGGTGATGGTGTTGATAATGGTGTATGCGTTGGTGATGGCGTTGATAATGGTGTTGACAAAGGTTGAAAGGGGGGGCATGTCAGTATTGTCAACGGAAGATGTAGTTTTATCAAAATACGCCTTCTTCAGACGGTCGACAGACACGGTCTCCGTACGACCATTAGCGTCTATTTAAAAAAAATTTGGGTGTGCGAGAGAGCACACGAAAGGGTCCTTTATAAGGAGAAACAAGGGGTCCTCTGACAGAATCATCCCTAACAAACACGTGTGACCAAGTATCAATGTCTGATGGCACTTTAGAAGGTGGAGATTGTTGCCGGGGTCTCATAGTAGGAAGGTTAGAAAAATAATCTCGTAATCGAGTGACATAGGACGCTGGATTTGGAGGCTGTGATTTGTCTGGTACCAACATCGTACCAGGCAATGCAAGTGTGGTACCATACAATAATTCTGCTGCAGAAAACCCAAGGTCTGCTTTAACCGCAGTCCGGCATCCAAGAAGGACAATAGGAAGAAATTCACTCCATGACTGTGGATTGGGCGAGGCACACAATGCGGCCTTTAGTTGCCTATGAAAACGCTCCACCATCCCATTAGAAGCGGGACGGTAGCTGGTGGTGCGTATATGATGCACCCCCAGGATTCATGATAACTCACGAAATAATGCGGCTTCAAATTGTCGACCACGATCCGTGGTCAAGCTGGACGATACGCCGAACCTAGAAACCCAACCAGAAACGAAAGCTCGTGCAACAGTCTCAGAAGTAATATCTGCTATAGGAATGGCTTCTGGCCAGCGGGAGAAACGATCAACACAAGTTAACAGATATGAGAACCCGCGACTCACAGGCCATGGTCCAACCAAACAAGGTGAACATGGCGAAAACGGGCCTCTGGAGAAGGAAATTGTCCAAGAGGGGCACGAACATGCCTATGGATTTTCGCACTCTGGCACTTCATGCAAGAGCGTGCCCAAGTGGTAATTGATCGCCGCATGTTGGCCAGAAAAACCAAGCAGTGACAAGTTTTACTGTTGCAGAGATGCCTGGATGTGACAAGGAATGAAGGGCATCAAAAACAGAACGTTGATGGTTCTCAGGTACTAAAGGCCTAGGAGAACCGGTGGATGTGTCACACAATATACAGCCCTCTGATGAAGGGAGCGGAAGATAGGCAAATTTACAATTGTTGAATTTTGGCGAAGTTAAATCTAACTCCGACAAAAGAGGTTGGTCCTGCGAAATAGCAAGTAAATCAATTGTTGCAGGAGAGAAAATAGAACTGACAGGGAGTCTCGAGAGAGCATCAGCAGGGATGTTCTCCTTCCCTGGCACATGATGAATGTCACCTGTAAACTGTGAAATATAGTCCAGGTGACGGAAAGCACGAGGAGAGAGTTTGTCTGTTTTAGAAGACAGCAAAAGTAAGGGGCTTGTGATCAGTATAAATCACAAACTCCCGTCCCTCGAGCTGGTGCTGAAAATGCCGAACCGACAGATAGATCGCTAATAACTCACGATCAAAAGTACTATATCTGCGTTCGGCAGGCTGCAATTGGCAAGTAAAGAAAGCCAAAGGTTTTGTTTGATTATCTACGGTGTGCTGCAAAACAGCATCAACCGCAGAATCTGAAGCATCCACAGATAAAGAGAGCGGAGCATTAGGAGCCGGATGTGCAAGAACAGGAACAGAGGATAATTCCGGTTTCACTGACTCAAAGGCAGACAACGCCTCAGCAGAAAGAGTTAGTTGAGCATCCTTCTTAGAATGGCCTTGTAGTAACTTTGTTAAAGGAAGTAGCTTGTCTGCACACCGGTCTATAAATCTTCTGTAGAAGTTGACCATACCTAAAAAATGGCGAAGTTATCGCGGCGATGCGTTGAATGGCATCGACCTTAGCAGGAAGGGGTTTGATCCCATTAGAATCAATATAGTGTCCCAGAAATTTCAGGGAGGACTGCCCGAAAACACACTTATCGGGGTTTATCTTCACATTATATGCGCGGAGTCGCTGAAAAAGTTGCGACAAATGGTGGAGATGATTCTCTTTTGTATCACTAGCGATGAGTATGTCATCGACATAGGCGAATACAAAATCAAGTCCACGAACAACTTCATCTATAAATCTTTGGAAAGTGATTGTCGCATTCCGCAGACCGAAGCTCATAAAAAGAAATTCAAAACAGCCAAAAGGAGTAGTGATGGCAGTTTTGGGAATGTCCTCTGGATTAACTGGAATCTGGTGATAAGCCCGAACCAGATCAATCTTGGAAAAGATAGTGCAGCCATGTAGGTTTACTGAAAAATCCTGCAAATTCCTAATTGGATAACCATCTGGGACCGTTAGAGCATTGAGTCACCGATAGTCTCCCACCTTCGGACGAAAGTCAGAATCACCTTTTCGTGCCAAATGAAGGGGAGATGCCAATGGGCTGGTGGAGGGGCGTATCAGGCCGAGTTGAAGCATGTGTTCAAACTCAGCCTTAGCCGTCTTAAGGCGGTCCGGTGCGAAAAAACAGGCGGCCCAGTTGTTTTGATATAATGGAGGGGTGGAATGAGCGGGCTTTGCCGGCTTAAAAGTTATGTCCATCAGCTCGGGAAAGGAAGCTAGAAGCGAATGAAAAACATCTCCAGCAGTGGCAATAAAAACCGCTGGGCTTAGAGTTGAGTTAGTAGAGCCCTTTGCCAGCGTAAAGAGGGATGTCGAATTGTTGACAAGCCTCCGACGCCGAACATCTACCCACAAGTTAAAATGATTCAAAAAGTCCGCACCCAAAATAGGATGCGGAATGTCAGCTATGACAAAACCCCATTGAAAATCTCTACGAAGACCAATGTCTAGGCGTAGAGAAAGCTGACCAAATGTATTTATTGGGGAGGAATCAATTGCATGCAACACTATAAGCAAATGCTTATATTTGTCAGTAGTAAAGCGAAGAGGCCAAATACTACAGCACGACTCGGTATCAATCATGGAGGACTTCTTCGACACCTAGTCCTGGACAAAAATTGCACGATGAAAAGTAAGTGCAGAGGAAGAAACAGACGTGCTCAGTTTCTTCCTTGGAAGTTTTCCGAAACTTTAAAGGAGCATGGTTGGATGCATTTGCGTGCCTTTTCAGCGAATTTCGTATGATACCAGTACATATCAGGTTGTGTCCTAGAAGTCGAATGACTACGAGATCTGCTACGAGAGCGTGAAGAAGACCGCTTAGAACGGCACAGATCATTCGCCCGACGCGTAAGTTCTTCCAGTTTGTCAGCAAAAACATCATAGGAGGGAGAGGATTTATGTGAGGCAATTGATGAAACCTCAGAAGAGAGACAGCCGTGTGCTGGCTGAGCAGAAAATTCAAGAATCTTGTCCGCCATGGTGGCGACTTGATCAACCGTGTTGGCGTCAAGCGCCGTCGCCAAAATTGTATGCACGTGAGACGGTAAATCTTACGAAGGAGAGGGGCGTCAGTCCTCTCACCGCTCAACTCCCTAAGGTGGCGTAAAAATTCTGAAGGTGTCCTGTCACCTAATTCTTCATCAGCCATCAGCTCATTAAATCTGCTTTCGGCAGACTTCGTGTTGCGTCGCAAAATTTCTGCCTTTACAGACGCATAAGTGGCGTCTGGGTTCGGGGATGTAATTAGATCTCTAGCAGATGTTGCAAGCTGTGTTGGTAGACTACAACAAAGGAATTTTAGTTGATTCGATGGAGAAATTCCATATGCATCAAAGTGAGCCTCTAGTTGAGCGAACCATAAGATGGCATCACCAGTGAATTGAGGTAACATGTGTGAGGGCATATTTGTTCGAGAATGATTCCGTCAAAGTGAAAGGAAAGAAAAGAAACAAGGAACAAAATTTTCTCGATACGAGGACACAAAAAAAACAAAGCCGATGATAAGAAACAATAATTTTGTTGTTGTTCTTGTTTTGTGTGTTGAAACAACAGTGTGCATAGGAGAGAGAAAAATAATTTCGTAAAACAACAAAAAAAAAAAACAATGGTGTTTGCTTTTGTTTGTGTGTGTGTGTGTGTGTGTGTGTGTTGCTTGTATTGCGTGCAGGAAAAAAATTTCACCAACCTTCTCGTATTTTTTTTTGCAAGAGAGATGTAACCAGGACAGGACAGAGAAATTAAATGTGTGTGTGTGTGTTGTATTTTATTGTTGTCCTGATAGCAACACAAGATATCATACTTTTGAAGTAATGTAGTCCAATTGACACCATGTGGATTTGTAGCGATTGTTTATTACTGTTTCTTACTTCGTCTCTTCACGCACTGACTGAGTGACAGAAAATGGAGATTCTTTTTTTTGAAAGGCAGGCGTAGATATCGTGACAAATTATTTTACCGTCGTCTCTTCCCGGTTGACGAGTTGTGAGAGAGAAAATTTCGTATTCTGTACTTGGGGTCACCAGTGTAAAAGGTTGATAGTTACAATAGAGACATTAGTCTCTCTCTATCACCTTTCAACAAAATTATATATTAAGAAACAGTAGAACAATTAACAACATAATAAAAATAAGTTTTATTTTTGGTGATGCTTGGTTTTACAAATCCTGTGTTATTCAGCCTGGCAGCCGCCGGTTTACGTGTAATCTGCATTGGAAGGTTAAAAGCTTCGTTGAGGCATCTGAAAGGAGCAAGTTGTTACATCGAAGTCATCGTGCTAAAGAGAGTTAGAAAACGAAAGAAGCGCTTTAAGTACTGGTTTTACTATGCATGCGCATTCGAGGGGCTTCCGGGAAGGCAAGTCACTTGCGCATGCGTAGATTGTACTTCCTTAATGGCGGCCATAATTTCGTGCCACTACACCCCTCTGTGTTCGGGCCGTAGTGCCTAATAAAGATATTAGACTGAATTTGGTTTCTGACTCGTACGTTCGAACATCGGTTTTAACTGCTATCAACTCAGTCAAGATACTCGCTTGTACGAATAGCGGTTTTCACTGCTATCAACCGAGCTAAACTAATACTGTGATGTTAATCACGCAAATGTGTTTTCTCTGCGTATAACTCGTAGCTGGTTATACAAATTTGTAATGTAGGGATATATTTCGATGTCCGCTCAACACAGTATCATTTATACTAAATAAATGAAGTTATACTCAGATTACCGAGTCTCTGCAGTTTATTCAAATCCAACAGACCAACTCACTACGACAGGATACATATCCACTACACCAACAATTCCATTTGCCAAAGTGCAAGAATCCATAGATAACACATCCAACTATGCAAGTGGACAAGGAGATGACCCAAAGTTCCGAAAGGCAATAAAACTGCATTTTATCAAAAAATACTCACCAAAACAAATTATGAACATTACATACTTATCTCACGCAGATACTGTACCCAGTTAATGTTCTCCAAAAATACGACGGGGGAGAAATAATGTGAGTACTTGAATACTCTAGTTTGGCCCTCTCCAAACGTATCATTTTGAAATCAATCAACACTGGAGAAAATGTATATTTTAATTGGACTTCGGACTTTTTAGATTTATTCCATACTTTTATAACTTTCTCTCCTGAAAATGTAATGTGTATGTTTACAAATATGTTAATCTATATCTATATAGCTGAGTTTGTGAGTGTGTGTGTTTCATCTATAGAAATCCACTTTTTCGTAAAAATTTTTACATCAATGGAATTTTCTCGATGTGAACTTTCCAGTGCAGTAATTAGATTTTTAAAATTCCGTTTACTTTGTGTGATTTAAGGGAGATTTGGCTGTTGTTTCTAGCAACTTTTATATTTCTTCCCTTCTACCTGGAACAGCGTTCTTACACACGCGCTCAACATATAATATATTTAGAGTAAGAGAGAGAGAGAGAGAGAGAGAGAGAGAGAGAGAGAGAGAGAGAAAGTGATACATACAAAGTCATAGATTAAACTTTCCTCTCAGTATTCTTTACCTATTTTTCACAACATTGATACGTAAAAACACACAACCACACATACGTGATCTGTGACAACAACATACACATTGCTCTCGTTCTTTATTCCTTTCTCCCCTTCTTCCTCTCTCGCTCTCTCAAACGCATACATGTGCAAGTAAACACAATCATTCACAAAAATATAACTCATATTCGTCAATGTGGCATAACTACAGAGTTGTACTCCCCCCCCCCCGACTTTGGAAGGTCATGACTTTCAGAAAAATGAATATTTTTTAATGAAATTTTCTGTGCATATATTTATTATTTAGATTCCGAATATACAAAAATTTTCGGTGAAAGTGTTTTGGGAGGGGGGGTGGGGTACAATTTTCGGAAATTCCACTTAAATTCAGCAAAATGAATATTTTTTCGTGAAATTTTCTACAAATATACCTTGATGTATGTACATTTCGAGCATGTAAGAATTTTGAAGGAAACAACTGCAGGTTATTTTTGAGAAGTGTTTCGGAGCAAGTCGTCCATATTTGTTTCATTTTTCTCTATTATGTGCATCCGTAGATTTCTAATGAAGTAATAGGCAGTGAAGATAAGCCGTCATAAGAAAACTTTTAACTACCTCTATTCCTTTCAACCCCTCTCTCTACCTCTTCATCTCTCGCTCTCTCAAACGCATACACATGCAAGTACACAATCATTTAGTAAAATATAACTCATGTTCGTCAATGTTTTGTAAATATACCACGATTTTCACTAGGGTGTTAGGGTTAGGATTAGGATTTTAGGGTTAGGGTTTTAGGATTAGGGTTAGGGTTAGTGTTAGGGTTAGTGTTAGGATTAGGTTTAGGATGGGTAATCGTGCGGGTGTTAATCTGAAAAATTACAGATATGTGAAAATTACCGACCCTGCCATCTATTATAACTTTTGTTGTTCTGTTTAATATATACATAGATTATGCCTCCAAAGAAGAGAGTTTGCTGGGGAAAGAAAGCAACCGGTTTAAAGTGACAGCAACAGACTGCAGCAATTCACCACATTCCAGAAGCTACATTGAACATAATGCAAAATGGTGCATCAACATCTTCTGCCCAAGCTGATAGAATTCTGGCAAAACTGTGTAGCAACAGATCGCCAGCAATTGCTTCATCAGAAATTGCCGTCCTAGCTCCTGCGAAAAGGATTACCCTGCTATGTATAATCAGGGCAGCGCAAAAAGTTGTTTTGCACAAGCATTTCTATAGCCAATTAGACGGATGAAATTTACGTACGCTTAATAATGTTACGCAAAACAGCCTTCAGACTTTCCCTCCTATTAATTTCATCGTCTTTTGAATTATGACCATATTTACATCATAAGGGTTTTTTCGTTGTAAGGCTTTCTTTTTTAGTTGATTTTCACCTAGCAAGACTTATCGTAGATGGCGTAATAAGTCACACCCGGACAAGGTCGAGTTATACTGCTAGCATGTATATAAGAGAAAGGGAGGGAGAGAGGGAGACTTTCAAAACAATGACTGAATCAAGAATGACATCTTGAATTGTAATTAAATTTCAATGGATTGACCATTATAATTTTAAAAAAGCTTCTTTATCTCTGTGTCTCTTCCTCCTTTCCTTTTCTTTCTTATTCTTTCTTGTCTTTCTTCCTGCCTTCTCCAAAAAACAAAATTCACATATTGAAAGGTCATTTAGCATCAATCACGTTAGTCAAAGACCATCCAAAGATACATGATTTCGTTATCTTTTCTGTCTCTCACTTTTCCTCACTCCTTTCTCCTTCCTTTTTTCCTCTTCTCTCTTTCTCCTCCCTTCCTTCCTTCCTCTTCTCTCTTTCTCCTCCCTTCCTTCCTCTTCTCTCTTTCTCCTCCATTCCTTCCTCTTCTCTCTATCTCCTCTTCTAAACAAAATAAAACAACACCCTCCTTTCAATTTATATATAAAGTGGAAGAAATTCTCTGTGCATTATATCTGAAGAGTTCAGGAACTTCTTGATATCATATATGGTTGAAGACGATGTATGAGCATTTAGCTTTTTCTGAACGACCTGCATAAATGATTTGTTTATTGTGATCAAATGTTCATGCTGCACATTAGTACACTCCCTCCATCAAATCAACGTTGTCTGAACAGGGGCTGAGGGATCACAGAGCAATGTGAGATGAAGTGTTTTACTCAAGAACACAACACACCACCCAATCGAGGAATTGAACTCATGATCTAGCAATTGTGAGTGCAACACCCTAACCACTAGGCCATGCACCCTCATATATTTTTATTTTAATCTTTAACCCTCCATGTGGGTCATTGTGTGTGTGCACTTTTTGTTGTTTCACTATCTTGGCTAAGTCCATACTGAAGCACTGCCATTAATATGTACGAACGTATTCATGCATGTATGTAAGTATATTTGTATGTATATAAAAGAGGTAAAGACTCCCTATGGTCATGAAGGGCCGGGATTGCACCTAGAAAGTTACTCTATAAGTTACCCATGCATAGCAGTCTTCCCTCTCCATGCCATTGATTTTCTCCAAACGAAAGGCAAAGGCCAACATTGCTTGGCACCAGTGATATCGCAACTCACTTCTGAGTGAACTAGGGAAATAAAGTGTCTTGCCTAAGAATACACCACACAGCCCAGTCTGGGAATTAAACTCACTACCTCACGATTTTGAGCCCGATGCTCAAACCATTGAGCCATGTATATATATATATTATTTAAAACAGTATGATTCGGCTCCAAGCGATTTCAAATTTTGCAGACACCTAATGGGAGCCTGCTTCTTCACTTTCTATAATTTGTCTCATCCTGGTATTTTGCAACAATTTTGCAAAATTAATTATGTCATTTTGTAGAGCCTAGTATGCAAAAAGACATTTGTAACTGGGTACACAATTGTATATCATGCCAGAAAGCTAAAGTTCAGCATCATACCTCTAGGCACTTTTTCTACCCCAATACTCATTTCAGACATATCCTTATAGATATCATAGGTCCTTTACCACCAGTCCAAGATAATATATATCTTTTGGACTGCATAGATATTTTGTTGTAATGCTATCAATTCAGACAAAGATATGCGTCTATTGATTTATGTCCGAAGGAACATGCATATTGATATTCTGTGGACAGGGCCAAAAGCTAGGAGATGGGACATATGTGTTAAGAGGTAATGTATGCTGACTCTGGTAAATCCTGTAGAGGAAGAGGAGTAACCATTTCATCAGGTAAGGCCTGTGAAATCATTTGACCATGCCATTTGCTGCTTAAGAATAGGCTGTTGTGAGGTTATGTTTTGACCCAATGAAGAGGTGGGAATTTGGCTCACTGAAGCGGTGGGAATTGAACTGTCATCCTCTCTCGGTCATGATCATTGCAAGTACCCCAAAAAGCGATACCCGGTGAAAAACTAGCATTTTAGTGAGGGTTTCCATTGAAGTATCTGACAGAGGAATGGCTTCAGGCCATCAGGAAAATCGGCTACATACAGCTCTGGAGTTTCAAGAATGTAAATATGTATGTACTGAAAACATGCATCAGGTGTATATTTGTGTATATATTTATGTCTTATGTATGTCTAAGTATGTATATAACTACATACATGCATCTGTATATTTTATTGTATATATGTATATTTTAGATGGTCTAGTATGCGTATATACAGCTGAAAAATTATTTATATAATACAGCATAAAACTTTATAATTGCAATTTTAATGCATTAACTTATATTTCGTATATGATTATTTACTATAGGTATTTGGAATAGTCCTTCGATTTAAGATTTTCTTCGATTTTACAATGGGATGAATTTATACTGAATTTATTTTGTTCATTGCATACATAAGACCGTTAGTTTAAAGGACCAATGAAACAAAACCATTTTTAAAGATGTATCCTTTCAACTAGTTTTTTGTTTTGTTTTGTTTTTGTGTGATTATATCGTCATTTCTGATCCATTCTAACAAAACTTTCCACGAACGGGGACGTGAAACTCTGAGTAACAGTTTTTCTGATATTTCTGCTGCTTTTAAATAAAGCATATTACTCTACCCCTGATATTTGAGTACTCTTTTTTTTCAACCTTGTTTCACATTTATGTGCTTACTCCGGTATATACACATATATATACACACACATTGTCGTCATGGCACTCAGTCGCTTACGACGATGAGGGTTCTAGTTGATCCGATCAACGGTACAGCCTGCTTGTGAAATTAACGTGCAAGTGACTGAGCACTCCACAGACATAGTACTCGGGGAGATTCAGCCTGACACAGGGTGTGACAAGGCTGGCCCTTGCAGGGTTTTCCACCACTCCTTGCTGGAGCCTCGTGGAGCTTCAGGTATTTTCACTCAATAAACACTCACAACGCCCGGTCTAGGAATCAAAACCGCAGTGCTACAACCGCGAGTCTGCTACCCTAACCTCTGGGCATTGCACCTCCACGTACATACATACATACATACATACATACATACATACATACATACTCATAGATATACACATAATGGGAGGCAAGGTTCACGATATCGAATGAATATCACCTTCTCCCATTATAAATGTTCGTTGTGTTGTTTTACGTTCCAGCAGGTGAGGAAAGAAGTCTGAAGTGGAAATGCAATTCACAACCAGTTTTATTTACATAGTTACATGGGATGATGTGTATCGCTCTCAGTAGACCATCTCAAGCTGTGTATGTTTCGTTGTATCTCCGATAACGCGGGCCCATTACCTCTGGAGACGCAGCCTGCGAATGTGTGTTCAGCAAACGGTTGCGGTGAGGAAGAGAGAGAATCTGTTTGCAAGGCCCTTATATCCAGTTTGCCATCGCGAGCCTGAATAATTGGAGCAGGCACAAGAAAGAGCAATGATGGGAACTGATCGCAACCAACAAGATATGGTACAAAAATATGACAAGTCAAATAGAAAAATAATTGCAAGAAATATAAATTGGCATGCACAAAATTTGACAAAATGTTCAATGGCAGAGTATTGGAACTGTTCAGTAACACAAGAAAGCAATTGTCTGTCACAGGAAACACAAAAGAAATTGTCAGATATAAATAGTTTTGGCAAGTTTTTTGGGCCAATACACAGTCCGGCCTGACCTGGTGACATAAGGTGTGTTTGTGTTAGGTTGTGACGACGAAGGTGGAGGTGGAGGTAATGGCGTCGTCAAAGTGGGCGTGGCCAGAGTGTCATTAAAGGGCGTGGAAACTTCAAAATATGCCTTTTTCAGTCTGTCGACTTACACGGTCTCGACTCGACCACCGATGTCGAGAGTAAAAATTTTGGGGTGCGTGACAGCACACGAAATGGTCCTTTGTAAGGAGAAACAAACGGTCCCCTGACAAAATCGTCTCGAACAAAAACATGAGTCTATTTGTCAATATCCGGTGGGACGTGAGAGGGAATGGACTGATCACGCGGATGCATGGGCAGAAGACTTGAGAGAAAGGAGCGAAGTCTGGTGATATACGACATTGGATCAGGAGACGATGAGTTGTCAGGCGCTCACATTGTACCAGGGAGTTCAGCAGAGGAGAAACCTAAGTGTGCTTTAACAGCAGTGCGAACGATAAACAGGAACAGGAATTCTGTCCAAGACTGCGGATCAGGAGTGGTGCAAAGAGCGGCCTTCAGTTGCTTGTGAAGACGTTCGATCATCCCATTGGAGTCTGGGTGGTAGCTGGTCGTACGAATGTGATGAACGCCAAGGATTCGTGATAATTCACGAAATAGGGAAGCCTCGAACTTACGTCCGCGATCAGTGGTTATTTTAGCTGGGACACCAAAGCGAGCAATAGAGTTAGAAACGAAAGCTCGAGCAACTGACTCAGCGGAAATGTCCACTATTGGAGAGGCATCTCGCCAACGAGAGAAACCAGATCAATAGGGACATGGCAAAAGCGAGTCTCCGGGGGAGAAAACTGTCCAAGAGGAGCGCGAATATGCCTTTGGATTTTAGAACGATGGCATTTTACACAAAAACGTGCCCAATCGGTGATCATCCGACGCATATTAGGCCAGAAAACCGAGCCGTAATAAGCTTCACCGAGGCAGCGACGCCAGGATGTGACTGAATGCAAGGCATCAAAAACGGAGCGCTGGTAGTTCTTAGGTACAAACGGCCTGGGAGAACCAGTTGCTGTGTCACAAAGAATGATGCCTTCAGCAGACGGAAGTGGAAGATAGGCAAACTTGCAACAGGACTACTTAGTAGAAACTAAACCCAAAGTCTCCAGAGCTGGCTGATCCTGCGCAATGGCAGTTAAATCGATTGCATCAGGAGATGAAAGGAAATACACAGGAAGACGAGAGAGTGCGTCAGCAGGCACGTTCTCTGTTCCAGGTATGTGCCTAATGTCACTCGTGAACTGGAAAATGTAGTCCATGTGACGAAAAGCACGAGACGAGTGTTTGTCCGATTTAAATGAGAGAGCAAACGTAAGAGGCTTGTGATCAGTATGAATCACAAAAGTTCGGCCCTCGTGTTGCTGTTGAAAATGACGAATTGACAGGTTGATCGACAAGAGCTGGCGATCAAACGTACTGTACCAACGTTCAGCTGGCTTTAATTGACGAGAGAAAAATGCCAAAGATTTAGTCTGATTGTCTACGGTGTGCTGCAAAACAGTACCACCCACAGAATCCGATGCATCAACAGAGAGGAGCATCGGGAACCGGATGTGCAAACAAAGGAACAGAAGCTATTTCTTTCTTGATTGACTCAAAAGCAGTTACGCCTCGGCAGATAAAGTATAGGAGAATTTTTTTTTGTATTTGCTTTCAATAGCTGAGTCAAGGGATGTAACTTATCTGCACAATCATGAATGAATCGTCTGTGAAAGTTGAAGACTCACAAAAAATGACGGAGTTGGTGTATTGAAGTGGGGAGTGCGATGCGCTGAATTGCATCGACTTTGGAAGAGAGAGGTCTGATACCATTTGAGTCGACATAATGCCCCAGAAATTCCTGGGAGGACTGCCCGAAAACACACTTTCGGGGTTCATTCGCACATTGTAGGCGCAACGAGTTGATTAAAGTGTTGGAGGTGATTCTCACGCGTGTCACTTGCAATGAGTATATCATCAACGTAAGCGAACACACATTCAAAACCACGGACATCATCGATAAATCTTTGGAACGTGCTCGTGGCGAAGCTCATAAAAAGAAACTCGACGCTGCCAAAGGGTGTGGTAAATGCAGTTTTTGGAACGTGCTCAGGATTGACTGGAATTTGATGATAGGCACGAACGAGGTACAACCATGCAAATTAGAGAAGTCCTGGAGATTCCTTATAAGGTAGCGATCGATAACAGTGACCGCATTCAAACGTCTGTAATCCCCCACCGGGCGAAAATCAGAATCCCCTTTTCGTGCCAAATGAAGGGGAGATACTCAAGGGCTGTTGGAGGGACGAATAAGGCCAAGCTGGAGCATATGCTCAAACTCGGACTTAGCCTTCTTAAGACGGTCAGGAGCAAGTCACCGCGGGCGTGAAAAGACAGGTGGCCTAATGGTGGTAATATAGTGGAGGGTCGAGCGAGTAGGTTTCCCCGTTTGGAACAGCTGATATACCAGCTGTGGGAAAGAAGCTAAAAGTGAATGAAATGCATTACCAGCAGTGGCAACAAAAATGAAGGACTCAGAACAGCATTGGTAGTTGCCTTTGCAGGTGTAGACAAAGACGTAGGACCGTCGACGAGTCTCTCTCGCCTGACATCTACCAATAGATTAAAATTGTTCAAAAAGTCCGCACACAGAATAGTATGTTGGAGATCAGCCATGACAAAAATCTACCTAAAATTCCGGTGAAGATTAATGTTAATATGTAAGGAAACTTGACCGTAAGTCGCAATGGGAGACCAATTGACCGCATGCAAGATGATCTCTGAACGCTTTGGCTTGTCTGTAGCGAGACGCAAAGGCCAAATAGAGTAACTAGAACCGGTGTCAACCATGAACGACTCGTTAGACACGTTGTCCTTTACAAAAAATGCACGATGTGAGGATAATTGGTTGGAAGTGATACATTCTGATTGTATGTGTGCTTGTACCAATAATTTTTTTCTCTTATTTGAAAAAGACGCAAGAAAATGGCGCACGACTGGTAATGTCCTATTCCCACGTGGAGTAATTCAAATCTGGCGACAGACAGGAACGATGACTGGAAGTTGAGTTGATTCTTCTTGCGTCCTGTAGGTCTTTTCGGCTGCTGGAGATCCTTTACACGTTCTGGGTCACCATTTTACAATGCGAGGCAAGGTTCAGGATATCGAATGAATATCGCCTTCTCCCATTGTGTTGTTTCAGGTTCCGGCAAGCGAGGAAAGTCTCCAGTGGAAATGCAATTCACAACCAGTTTTATTTACATAGAGATGTTTTATTTACGGAGATGCCGGCGAGATCCCATCTAATATGGCGCTGACTGCTTGTGAGGTTACACATCTAAGTAACAATATATGCATATATGTAAATATATATACATATATATATATATATATATATATATATATATATATATATATATATATATATATATATATACACTTAAACACACATACACAAACAATGGATACAAATATATATGTATAAAGTATCCTCACATGAAGATACGTGCATAGGCATCTATTCGCATGAATGAATGCATATAAATAACCACACACACATTTCCATAGGCAAGACTCTTTTTACTCTCTTTTACTTGTTTCAGTCATTTGACTGCCGCCATGCTGGAGCACCGCTTTTGATCGATCAAATCGACCCCAGGAATTATTCTTTGTAAGCCTAGTACTTATTCTATCGGTCCGTTTTACCGAACCGCTAATTTACGGTGACGTAAACACACCGGCATCGGTTGTCAAGCGATGTTGGGGGGACAAACACAGACACACAAACATATATATACACACACACACACACACAAACACACACACACACACACACACACACACACACACACACACACACACACACACACACACACACACACACAAACACATATACATATATACGACGGGCTTCTTTCAGTTTCCGTCTACAAAATCCACTCACAAGGCTTTGGTCGGCCCGAGGCTATAGTAGAAAACACTTACTTGAATGTGCCACGCAGTGGGACTGAACCCGGAACTATGTGTTTCGTAAGCAAGCTAGTTTATTTCATATATTTGCCATGAAGGTGTTACAAAGACAGACAAACATAAAAAGGTGTAGTAGCTGCTATAACGTTTAAAAATATATGATAAATTTCTGATGCGACTTTACAATTGACAGGTTATATTACAAATTACAAGTTGCTCATTACAAGTTACATGTTACTCATTACAATTTGCAATGACTTTCCTGAAGGAAAGGCATCCGACCATCAGGGTAGAACTCTTGCTTTCTCTTTCCCCCAAGGCGTCTTCTGGTATAAATCCCACTAACCCACTAGAAAAATCTGCGGTGGAACTCCTATTGCCGGCATTTTCCGCCCGAGAGAGTAGCTGAATTGCCTGGCGGCACTCCAATTGCCAGTCTCCCAGCCTAGGTATCTGCTTGATCCAATTACCGATGTCTGTTAAGGACGCTAAATGTGGAAGGTGGAACCGGATGTGCGGTGACCACACCTGCTCTCCATCCAGATAAATCCAGAGGTGCTTCAACCTTAACGCGAATTTTCGCATCCTCAGTCAAGGCATCCCCAGCCCAACTTTAGTGGTTTCTGGCAGCAGACAGAGCGCTTCACAAGTCGCTTTCATCCCTTCCACAAAAAGTGGAAAAAGATTCTTTCCAACTTGGTCAGCCACAAATCGAGGCAAGGCACCACGGTCAGACGGTAGGTGATAACCGATGCTATAAACATCTGCACCACCTCCGCCTTTCCTAGCAAGGATAACGCCCGACCAGACCAGGTCTGGGTTAGAGCAGTCACCTTGCTGGTCACCTCACTCCAATTTTTCTCTATCTGGAGGCCTGGCCCGAACCAGATTCCATGCAGCTTAACAGGACCTTCCGTCCAACGCCCCACGACGTTTTTGGACGACATCGGCTTGCCCATCAAGGTGCCGAGTTGGAAACCGATCGACTTGTCCTTGTTAACCTTTGCTCCAGCCACCGCCTCGTAACTTTTGATAGCCTCTTCCACCACTGGAAGCTGGCCCTCATCCGTCACGATGATGGAGATGTCGTCCGCATACGCCGTAGCTTCTATTCCACACTAAAGATCATGCGGTGCGCCCTCCTAGCGCCTCCAACTTCCGCAGTAATGGCTCGAGAGTCAACACATACAAAAGCGGAGACAGAGGACACCCATGATGCATTGAGCGCTCGATACTGAACGACTTCGAAAGGAAACCATTCACTTTTACGACAGACTCGATTTCGTACAACGCAGCAATCCAACCGCGGAAGGTTGGGCTAAGGCCAGACTTCACGAGGACCACCGCTAAGTACCGATGGTCAACCTTATCGAAAACCTAAATGTAGCAGTGCCCCCCGCTGCACCAGAAAGCTTCTCCACTCTCTCTAAGGAGTAGCATATAAGGCGGAGATTGTCGTGAATCGTCCTGCACGGGATGGCGCGCGTTTGCGCTTCTCCGACAAGTTTTTCCACGACCCGCGACAACCTTTTCGCTAGCACCTTGGCCAAAATCTTTAACTCTGTGTTCAGCAGAGTTATGGGCCTGAAGTTCCCTATTTCGTAACGTCGCCACCCCCGGCTTGCAGACTTGGGAATTCTCCCATTCTGCTGCCAATTGGCGTAGACGCTGGCCAGCAGGTGCCCGAACAAGTCTGGCATACTTTTGTAAAATTTATAAGGCAGACCATCGAGACCCGTCGACTTCTACCCGGGCCATTCGCTAGTACCTCGATCACATCCTCGGCCCTGATAGGCACACAACCTCTCGTGCCGAGAGACGCAGGCCGCGAGACAGGAAGTCCCTAAGGGCCTCGCCATGATCCCGCCACTCCCGAACAACTCGGCAAAGTGCTTGTGAATCGTCTCACACATCTCGTCCCGTCCATCGACCGAACACCCATTATCATCGACAAGAGACCTAATTGTGGCATCATTGTCACGCTGGGTTTCTACCGTACGGGCCCATCCGGCAACATTAATTCCCTCACGGCCCAATGCGCGCACTTTAACTCGAACTCTGTACCCTTCATGTTTGGCTTTGAGTTGACGGTCCAAGGTCGTTCTTGCTGCCCAAATGTGCGATGCAGAGCCCAACCTCAACGCCTCCTCTAGGTCCTTAACTAGTTGCCCTTCTATTCTGGCCTTGTCTGATCTTAGCTAAACCTAATAGACTAAAAAAGAATGGCTCTCTTGAGGGCGACACACCATCGGTTATTAACCACAGTTCCTGTTAACGCCCACTGTACTAATCCCTTAATCCGACTACTGTATGCCTCGCAAGTCAAAATCGACTTTTTCAGCTTCCAGTAGCCGGTTCCTCTCTTATTTGTACTATCTCTGTCCAGTGTACACTTAACCATTCTATGGTCAGTGTAATCTACTTGGACAAACTGTGGACGGCCAAAACTAGACTTATCTCTAGTCCTTATCACTATCCTATCTAAGTAAGACTTGAACCTTTCGTCGCTACTCATGCAGGTCCACTCTGGGATGTTCGGATGGTCAAGTCTAACGATCTGCCAGCTTAAAGAGCTTAAGTAAATCTACGAGACGTGAATTCACTTTCCCACCGATCGACCCAACGCTATCGATGCGTGCGTCAACGATAGCGTTATAGTCTTCTAACACCACTAATGTATACGATCAGTTTGAAATCCTCTAGCACAAGGTGCATAGATTTCGATCAATCTGAAAGCTTTACTGCTGTATGCCACATCAAGGACGACCATAGACTGTACTTGTCTGCAAAGCCAAACCTTTTCGGACCAGTACTACTACACCACATCGCCCTCCGGTCTGGCTAGGAGAAATGATTTTATTGGTGATGTTGGGGCTGACCTCAACACTCGTGAGGCAGCCCTTTCCTCCTGCTCCTTCAAAAACTCCTTCAAATACTGTGGAAGGTCCGGAATGCTCTCAATGGTTTTCGGATGCCTATCCTTCATTTCCTTGTACAGTTTTTCAGTTATCCAGGCACATCTCTCTTTCATGCCTTCGTTACCAGGGTTTTTGTTCCGTCTCTTTTCTTTATTTTCTCTTCTGGGACACTGGGGCGGGGTCTTTTTTCTGTGGTGTGTTGTTTTTCTTCTTTTTTGTGGGGGATATGGATGGGGAAGGTGCAAGCGTTCTCTTTTTTCTGGGGGGGGGGGGGGTCAAGAACTCCCCCTCGGTCACCTCCATGGTCTCTTCCAGGGGAGTTGTTACTTCAGAGGGGGTGGGTGCATTTGTTTCTATCGGGACTGGTGTATCCATGGCCTGGGGTTTTTGGGTGTCTTGTTTGGGAGCGGGCGCCACAGATGGCGGGGTGGGAGTATTTGTTTCTGTGTGGGGGCGGATAATTTGTGTGTGGGTTTGGGGTCTTTTTTTGGTATTTGAAGGGCCTGATGTCTGCACACTTATTCTTTCCTTCCATATTTCGCATTCTACGCGAATGTGGCTTTTTTTGCCACATTCAAAACACGTGGGCTTTTTGCCCTCTACTTGAATCCTTAGGGCAATATCCTCACCCAAGAGTACTCTTTCTGGAAGCATTTCGATATCTTTCTGAGTCCCCTGAATAATGGCAGAGATGCTCTGCCCGTGCCAATTTTGTGGGCAGTGCATGTAATTTGGAGGAAGGTAATTTTGTCCGTCTTGTTATACATCAGGGCAGCCATCACCTCCCTTGCCTCAATTTCCGGTGGTACTTCAGTTACTCTGACGCTTGCTGTTCTCCTTCCCATGTAGGTTGAGAGCAGCACCACCTCCTTCGTTTTCAGGGGACTCACTCAGTGCTCTTGGGATTTTTCATCTTTTTCGAATCTGGTTTCTATTGTGCCATATGCCTGACCCTTCGCTGTACTTTATGTCTTTCCTTATAGGTGCCAGGCATTTTTCTATTTTGCACGTTTCAAAGTGCTTAAATCTTTTCGATGAAGGACAGTACGTTTTGTAAACGATTGTCCTTCTCTTCATGTTTTCAACACTAGGGAGGGTGATATCTTTATATCCCCACCCTCCTCTTTCATTCTTCCAAAAAGCTCAGAAAGCTTATCCGTTGGTATTCACAGGCCACGGCGGCGACTGCCGAGAACTTCTTTGCTGGCTCATTCATCGGGTTTGCTTCTTGAATTATTTTGACCGATATACTCAGTCGAAATTAATTCTTACACACTAAAGTTTTCAATTATACTCCCTAAAAACGGGAAACCTATGTTTTTGTTTTATCCTCTTAAACAGGATACCAGTTCAAATCCTACTCCCCACTGGGGTGGGGTGGGGGGTAGCAGTAAAGCCTGTAACGAGATTACTTTTTCTAAAACGGGAAACCTATAATCTGTTTTTTCCTCTGAATGAGGACAGTAGTTCAAAGAATAAAGCCTACAACGGCTGAAGTTCAATTTTCCTACACAGTATAGGTTACACAGAATACATTAAAGATGGGAAACTTATATTGCGTTTTTTCCTCTTAACGAGGATAACAGTTCAAAAATAAATAAAGCCTACAAGGGCTGGAATTAAATACAGCATAAATTAATCCCTCAAAACGGGAAACCTATGATGTGTTTTTCCTTTTAATGATGACAGTTAAAAAAAAAAGCCTACAACGGCTGGACTTAAATAATTAACAGTTCCGACCCCCTCCCCGCTGGGGCGGGGCGCAACGTTAAGCTTACAATCATATAATGATTGCCAAAATGGCTTTACACAAACAATTCCTTTCTCGCATCACCGGCGAAACGCACAAAGAATATCAACAGTTCAACAATTTAACAATTTTCAATAATTTGAAAATATTCGACATGACAACAATAATTTCAACAGCAACAATCCAATTTTGAACAAAGCGTTCGGCTCACCAAAACACATCCGACAACGAGACAGATAAGCGAGCAACTTTAGTTCATAAGTATTTGCCATAAAGGTGTAGTGACGTCATATTAGCGCCAAAAAGCATAGGCGCCATTGCTGAATCCTTAACCACGCATGCGTGGGTTTCAACATCGAAGCGTTCCCGCTTCGATTCTGTCTCTTACCAAGGCAGACAGCGACCAAGCAAGACGTCTAAGCAAGCTCTCCCATTTGAATGTGGTTGAACCAAGTTGTCTTTATAACGACACCAGCACGAAGAACCGTACATCTACATTTCAGGCTACTCTAAAACCGGACAATTAGAAGCTGTTTACCTTTTCCACCGAACAATAAATATTTGTTGTTGTTGATCAGTTTGGAGTTTCTGCGTTCAGTTCTCTTCCAATTTAATGTAGGAAAGTTAGGTGTATATCCAAAGATATATAACCCACTCTCCTAAAGTGGTGACCCCGACTAAGGAACGACTGCAGCCACGACAATCTGGACTGATCAGCATCATCATTGGTATGAGCAACACGAGTTTCCGGCCGCCGTCATCATCATCATCATAAAGACTTTCTGAACAATTTCACAGTGAGATATTGACTCTATAGCATTTCCGACTATACGAACTCACATTGTGCCAAGCTGACACAGACGTTTTTTTTCTTTCTTTCTGACTATTAATTTCCATTTCCTTTCAGGCACGTCAAGGTGGGTTTTCAAAAAAAAAGAAAAAAATTTTTTTTTGCCGCAGACAGTACAAGCTCACAACTAAACACACTATACAAAAAAAAAGGAAAACAATACAAAAAATAAAAAAAAATACAGAAGGCAACCACATTGTTTTTTTTTTAGCGAATATTTCTTTTTCTTCTTTTCTTTTTCTTCTTTTCTTTTTCTTCTTTTCTTTTTCCATTTTGGTTCTTATTGTGCACATACATTACAGAGGAAAACAGAAAGGTACAGAAAAAAAATAGTGTGTTTCCTTTTCCATTTGCGGTGAAATTTTTTTTGGCCTTTTGCATATTTTACACGTTTTTCGTTATTGTTTCTTCCTATTTTACCTTTGACGGAATCAGTTACCGATATGAGTGCGTTGCCAAGCCTGCCTTCATTCGCCGAAGAGACTGACGTATTTTTTGGTCAGTTAGAGAATTTTTTTCGGGCACATGATGTCTCGCCCACTCGGAGGCTATCTTTAATGCTATGCAATTTGCCTTCGTCGCTTCTAAAAGTGTCGAAGGATTTTATCACGACTCCGAAAGATGACGCGACCTACGATGAGGTCAAGACTGAGATATTGCGAAGGACTGCCAGATCTGCCACCAGCAAGTTTCATGAGCTGATGGCGGATGAACAACTAGGCGATAGAACTCCAACGGAGTTTTTAACTCATCTACGCGGTCTCAGCGGTGAATCAACAGACGGGCCACTTCTTAGAAAGATATTCTTTACACGGTTACCGTCGCAAGTCCAGACAATATTGGCAACGGTTTCGGACTCGAACTCATTAGATCAAGTGGCCACCATGGCCGATAGGGTCATGGAATTTTCAGTGAACCCTTCTCGACTTGTTTCAAATTGCGCTGAGTCCTCCACGGACACACCACGTACTGTTTCCGCAGATCCTGCAAGGCAGTCCTCTTCAGTGACCAATGAGGATTTGCTACGTAGCATTCAGGATCTCACTCGCACCTCGCACCGTAAATAACCTCTGTTTCTCGAGATCTCGTGTTGGTTCCCAATCTCGTAGCGTTTCCCGGTCTCGAAAATTTTCTCGAGATCGGGGAGCTACCTGGAAGAAGCAAGGTCTGTGTTGGTACCATGCAAACTTTTCGAACAAGGCGACAAAATGTATTCAGCCTTGTTCGTTCAAGGCGTCGGGAAACGAGTAGAGGAGAAAGTGCACACGTCCCTTTCCTCCACCCAACCTGTTTTTAATCGTGCAATATTCGTCCAGGACCAAGTGTCGAAAAAATTCTTCATGGTTGACACTGGTTCCTGTTGTAGTATTTGGCCGCTTCGTCTAACAGTCGACAAACCTCACCGTTCTGAAATCGTTTTGCACGCTGTTGATTCATCTCCGATTCCTACTTTTGGTCAGCTTTCTCTACGTTTAGACATTGGTCTTCGCAGAGACTTTCAATGGGTTTTTGTCATAGCTGACATTCTACATCCCATTTTGGGTGCGGATTTTTAAAATCATTTTCAATTATTGGTAGATGTCCGACGTCGAAGGCTTGTCGATGACTCGACATCCCTTTCCACGCCGGCAAGGAGCTCTACCAATTCTCCTCTTAGCCCAGCATTTTTTATTGCCACTGCTGGGGACGCTTTTCATTCTCTTTTAGCGTCTTTTCCGGAGTTGGTGGATATTACTTTCAAGCCGGTTAAACCTGCACATTCCACCCTCCATTATATCACGACGACTGGTCCTCCGGTTTTTTCTCGACCACGCCGCCTAGCGCCTAATTGTCTTAAGACGGCCAAGGCCGAGTTTGAGCACATGCTTCAACTCGGCCTCATTCGCCCCTCCACCAGCCCATGGGCATCTCCTCTACATTTGGCCCGTAAAGGGGATTCGGATTTTCGCCCGGTGGGGGACTATCGGAGACTAAATGCTGTGACGATAGCTAATCGCTATCCCATCAGGAATTTGCAGGATTTCTCGGCGAACCTACATGGATGCACCATTTTCTCTAAGATTGATCTGGTACGGGCCTATCATCAGATACCAGTAAATCCAGAGGATATCCCTAAAACAGCCATCACTACACCTTTCGGTTGTTTTGAATTTCTATTTATGAGTTTTGGTTTGCGTAATGCTACTAGCACTTTTCAGAGGTTTATGGATGAGGTCGTTCGTGGACTTGATTTTGTATTCGCTTATGTCGATGATATACTCATCGCTAGTGATACGGAAGAGAATATAATCGTGTGAGTTTGAGTAATGTGAAAATGGTTGTGAATTCGGTGAACACTTTGATAACTATAATGTTTCATTAACCATCTAGCCTATATTAGGCCACTAGACTTCAAAATAAATAGTGGTTTGTACAAAAATGAAACCTATCTATAAGTGTTAAAAAACGACTGCAGATCATGAAATTAGCATCTTCGTCTTTTGTTGGTTTTCATGATTATCTGCAAAATTTTTTGAGTTTCAGTTAAGTGAAAATGGTTGTGATTTCGGTGAACTCTTTGATAAATATAATGTTTTCTTTAACAATCTAGGCTATACTAACCCACTAGACTTCAAAATGGAAACTGGTTTTTGATAAAATGAAAATTATCTAAAAGTGAAAAAACGACTGGAAAATACGATATTCGCTTTTGCAAGTTTTGTTGGTTTTTCATGGATATTTGCAAAATTATGTGAGTTTGAGTTAAATGATAATGGTTGTGACTGCGGTGAACTCTTTGATAGATATAATGTTTTCATTAACCATCTAGCCTATACTAACCCAATAGACTTCAAAAGGAATAGTGGTTTTTGCAAAAATGAAAACTATCTACAAGTGTCAAAAATAACTGGAAATCATGAAATTAGCATCGACTTTTGTTGGTTTTCATGAATATTTGCAAAATCATGTGAGTTTGTGTTATGTGAAAATGGTTGTGACTTCGGTGAACTCTTTGATAAATATAATGTTTTCATCAACCATCTAGCCAATATTAAGCCACTAGACTTCAAAATAGAAACTGGTTTTTGATAAAATGAAAATTATCTAAAAGTGAAAAAACGACTGGAAAACACGATATTCGTTTTTGCAAGTTTTCTTGGTTTTTCATGGTTAATTGCAAACTTTTTTGAGTTTAAGTTAAGTGATAATGGTTGTGACTTCGGTGAACTCTTTGATAAATATAATGTTTTCATTAACCATCTAGCCTATACTAACCCACTAGACTTCAAAATGAATAGTGGTTTTTGCAAAAATGAAAACTATCTAAAAGTGTCAAAAATCGACTGCAAAACACGAAATTCGCATTTTCAAGTTTTGTTGGTTTGTATGGTTATTTGTAAAATTTTTTGAATTCGAGTTAAGTGATAATGGTTGTGACTTCGGTAAACACTTTGATAAAAATAATGTTTTCATTAACCATCTAGCCTATACTAACCCACTAGACTTCAAAATGAATAGTGGTTTTTGCAAAAATGAAAACTATCTATAAGTGTGAAAAAACGACTGGAAATCCTGAAATTAGCATCATCGACTTTTGTTGGTGTTCATGATTATTTGCAAAATTATGTGAGTTTGAGTTTTGTGAAAATGGTTGTGACTTCGGTGAACTCTTTGATAAATATCATGTTTTCATCAACCATCTAGCCTATATTAAGCCACTAGACTTCAAAATGGAAACTGGTTTTTGATAAAATGAAAATTATCTAAAAGTGAAAAAACGACTGGAAAACACGATATTCGCTTTTGCAAGTTTTGTTGGTTTTTCATGATTATTTGCAAAATTATGTCAGTTTGTGTTAAATGATAATGGTTGTGACTGCGGTGAACTCTTTGATAGATATGTTTTCATTAACCATCTAGCCTATACTAACCCAATAGACTTCAAAAGGAATAGTGGTTTTTGCAAAAAATGAAAACTATCTAAAAGTGTCAAAAATGACTGGAAATCATGAAATTAGCATCGACTTTTTTTGGTTTTCATGAATATTTGCAAAATCATGTGAGTTTGTGTTATGTGAAAATCGTTGTGACTTCGGTGAATTCTTTGATAAATATAATGTTTTCATCAACCATCTAGCCAATATTAAGCCACTAGACTTCAAAATAGAAACTGGTTTTTGATAAAATGAAAATTATCTAAAAGTGAAAAAACGACTGGAAAACACGATATTCGTTTTTGCAAGTTTTCTTGGTTTTTCATGGTTAATTGCAAACTTTTTTGAGTTTAAGTTAAGTGATAATGGTTGTGACTTCGGTGAACTCTTTGATAAATATAATGTTTTCATTAACCATCTGGCCTATACTAACCCACTAGACTTCAAAATGAATAGTGGTTTTTGCAAAAATGAAAACTATCTAAAAGTGTCAAAAATCGACTGCAAAACACGAAATTCGCATTTTCAAGTTTTGTTGGTTTGTATGGTTATTTGTAAAATTTTTTGAATTCGAGTTAAGTGATAATGGTTGTGACTTCGGTAAACACTTTGATAAAAATAATGTTTTCATTAACCATCTAGCCTATACTAACCCACTAGACTTCAAAATGAATAGTGGTTTTTGCAAAAATGAAAACTATCTATAAGTGTGAAAAAACGACTGGAAATCCTGAAATTAGCATCATCGACTTTTGATGGTTTTCATGATTATTTGCAAAATTATGTGAGTTTGAGTTTTGTGAAAAAGGTTGTGATATCGGTGAACTCTTTGATAAATATATTTTCATTAAACATCTAGCCTATATTAAGCCACTAGACTTCAAAATGGAAACTGGTTTTCCATAAAATGAAAATTATCTAAAAGTGAAAAAACGACTGGAAAACACGATATTCGTTTTTGCAAGTTTTCTTGGTTTTTCATGGTTAATTGCAAACTTTTTTGAGTTTAAGTTAAGTGATAATGGTTGTGACTTCGGTGAACTCTTTGATAAATATAATGTTTTCATTAACCATCTAGCCTATACTAACCCACTAGACTTCAAAATGAATAGTGGTTTTTGCAAAAATGAAAACTATCTAAAAGTGTCAAAAATCGACTGCAAAACACGAAATTCGCATTTTCAAGTTTTGTTGGTTTGTATGGTTATTTGTAAAATTTTTTGAATTCGAGTTAAGTGATAATGGTTGTGACTTCGGTAAACACTTTGATAAAAATAATGTTTTCATTAACCATCTAGCCTATACTAACCCACTAGACTTCAAAATGAATAGTGGTTTTTGCAAAAATGAAAACTATCTATAAGTGTGAAAAAACGACTGGAAATCCTGAAATTAGCATCATCGACTTTTGATGGTTTTCATGATTATTTGCAAAATTATGTGAGTTTGAGTTTTGTGAAAAAGGTTGTGATATCGGTGAACTCTTTGATAAATATATTTTCATTAAACATCTAGCCTATATTAAGCCACTAGACTTCAAAATGAATAGTGGATTTTGCAAAAATGAAAACTATCTAAAAGTGTCAAAAACGACTGGAAATCATTAAATTAGCATCTTCGACTTTTGTTGGTGTTCATGATTATTTGCAAAATTGTGTGAGTTTGAGTTTTGTGAAAATGGTTGTGACTTCGGTGAACTCTTTGATAAATATCATGTTTTCATCAACCATCTAGCCTATATTAAGCCACTAGACTTCAAAATGGAAACTGGTTTTTGATAAAATGAAAATTATCTAAAAGTGAAAAAACGACTGGAAAACACGATATTCGCTTTTGCAAGTTTTGGTGGTTTTTCATGATTATTTGCAAAATTATGTCAGTTTGTGTTAAATGATAATGGTTGTGACTGCGGTGAACTCTTTGATAGATATGTTTTCATTAACCATCTAGCCTATACTAACCCAATAGACTTCAAAAGGAATAGTGGTTTTTGCAAAAAATGAAAACTATCTAAAAGTGTCAAAAATGACTGGAAATCATGAAATTAGCATCGACTTTTTTTGGTTTTCATGAATATTTGCAAAATCATGTGAGTTTGTGTTATGTGAAAATGGTTGTGACTTCGGTGAACTCTTTGATAAATATAATGTTTTCATCAACCATCTAGCCAATATTAAGCCACTAGACTTCAAAATAGAAACTGGTTTTTGATAAAATGAAAATTATCTAAAAGTGAAAAAACGACTGGAAAACACGATATTCGTTTTTGCAAGTTTTCTTGGTTTTTCATGGTTAATTGCAAACTTTTTTGAGTTTAAGTTAAGTGATAATGGTTGTGACTTCGGTGAACTCTTTGATAAATATAATGTTTTCATTAACCATCTAGCCTATACTAACCCACTAGACTTCAAAATGAATAGTGGTTTTTGCAAAAATGAAAACTATCTAAAAGTGTCAAAAATCGACTGCAAAACACGAAATTCGCATTTTCAAGTTTTGTTGGTTTGTATGGTTATTTGTAAAATTTTTTGAATTCGAGTTAAGTGATAATGGTTGTGACTTCGGTAAACACTTTGATAAAAATAATGTTTTCATTAACCATCTAGCCTATACTAACCCACTAGACTTCAAAATGAATAGTGGTTTTTGCAAAAATGAAAACTATCTATAAGTGTGAAAAAACGACTGGAAATCCTGAAATTAGCATCATCGACTTTTGATGGTTTTCATGATTATTTGCAAAATTATGTGAGTTTGAGTTTTGTGAAAAAGGTTGTGATATCGGTGAACTCTTTGATAAATATATTTTCATTAAACATCTAGCCTATATTAACCCACTAGACTTCAAAATGGAAACTGGTTTTCCATAAAATGAAAATTATCTAAAAGTGAAAAAACGACTGGAAAACACGATATTCGTTTTTGCAAGTTTTCTTGGTTTTTCATGGTTAATTGCAAACTTTTTTGAGTTTAAGTTAAGTGATAATGGTTGTGACTTCGGTGAACTCTTTGATAAATATAATGTTTTCATTAACCATCTAGCCTATACTAACCCACTAGACTTCAAAATGAATAGTGGTTTTTGCAAAAATGAAAACTATCTAAAAGTCTCAAAAATCGACTGCAAAACACGAAATTCGCATTTTCAAGTTTTGTTGGTTTGTATGGTTATTTGTAAAATTTTTTGAATTCGAGTTAAGTGATAATGGTTGTGACTTCGGTAAACACTTTGATAAAAATAATGTTTTCATTAACCATCTAGCCTATACTAACCCACTAGACTTCAAAATGAATAGTGGTTTTTGCAAAAATGAAAACTATCTATAAGTGTGAAAAAACGACTGGAAATCCTGAAATTAGCATCATCGACTTTTGATGGTTTTCATGATTATTTGCAAAATTATGTGAGTTTGAGTTTTGTGAAAAAGGTTGTGATATCGGTGAACTCTTTGATAAATATATTTTCATTAAACATCTAGCCTATATTAAGCCACTAGACTTCAAAATGGAAACTGGTTTTTGATAAAATGAAAATTATCTAAAAGTGAAAAAACGACTGGAAAACACGATATTCGCTTTTGCAAGTTTTGGTGGTTTTTCATGATTATTTGCAAAATTATGTCAGTTTGTGTTAAATGATAATGGTTGTGACTGCGGTGAACTCTTTGATAGATATGTTTTCATTAACCATCTAGACTTCAAAAGGAATAGTGGTTTTTGCAAAAAATGAAAACTATCTAAAAGTGTCAAAAATGACTGGAAATCATGAAATTAGCATCGACTTTTTTTGGTTTTCATGAATATTTGCAAAATCATGTGAGTTTGTGTTATGTGAAAATGGTTGTGACTTCGGTGAACTCTTTGATAAATATAATGTTTTCATCAACCATCTAGCCAATATTAAGCCACTAGACTTCAAAATGGAAACTGGTTTTTGATAAAATGAAAATTATCTAAAAGTGAAAAAACGACTGGAAAACACGTATTTCACATATTGAAATTTTGTTGGTTTTTCATGGTTAATTGCAAACTTTTTTCAGTTTGAGTTAAGTGATAATGGTTGTGAATTCGGTGAACTCTTTGATAAATATAATGTTTTCATTAACCATCTAGCCTATACTAACCCACTAGACTTCAAAATGAATAGTGGTTTTTGCAAAAATGAAAACTATCTAAAAGTGTCAAAAATCGACTGCAAAACACGAAATTCGCATTTTCAAGTTTTGTTGGTTTGTATGGTTATTTGTAAAATTTTTTGAATTCGAGTTAAGTGATAATGGTTGTGACTTCGGTGAACTCTTTGATAAAAATAATGTTTTCATTAACCATCTAGCCTATACTAACCCACTAGACTTCAAAATGAATAGTGGTTTTTGCAAAAATGAAAACTATCTATAGGTGTGAAAAAACGACTGGAAATCCTGAAATTAGCATCATCGACTTTTGATGGTTTTCATGATTATTTGCAAAATTATGTGAGTTTGAGTTTTGTGAAAAAGGTTGTGATATCGGTGAACTCTTTGATAAATATCATGTTTTCATCAACCATCTAGCCTATATTAAGCCACTAGACTTCAAAATGGAAACTGGTTTTTGATAAAATGAAAATTATCTAAAAGTGAAAAAACGACTGGAAAACACGATATTCGCTTTTGCAAGTTTTGTTGGTTTTTCATGGTTATTTGCAAAATTATGTGAGTTTGAGTTAAATGATAATGGTTGTGACTGCAGTGAACTCTTTGATAGATATAATGTTTTCATTAACCATCTAGCCTATACTAACCCAATAGACTTCAAAAGGAATAGTGCATTTTGCAAAAATGAAAACTATCTAAAAGTGTCAAAAATGACTGGAAATCATGAAATTAGCATCGACTTTTTTTGGTTTTCATGAATATTTGCAAAATCATGTGAGTTTGAGTTATGTGAAGATGGTTGTGACTTCGGTGAACTCTTTGATAAATATAATGTTTTCATCAACCATCTAGCCTATACTAAGCCACTAGACTTCAAAATGGAAACTGGTTTTTGATAAAATGAAAATTATCTAAAAGTGAAAAAACGACTGGAAAACACGATATTCGCTTTTGCAAGTTTTGTTGGTTTTTCATGGTTATTTGCAAAATTATGTCAGTTTGAGTTAAATGATAATGGTTGTGACTGCGGTGAACTCTTTGATAGATATAATGTTTTCATTAACCATCTAGCCTATACTAACCCAATAGACTTCAAAAGGAATAGTGGTTTTTGCAAAAAATGAAAACTATCTAAAAGTGTCAAAAATGACTGGAAATCATGAAATTAGCATCGACTTTTTTTGGTTTTCATGAATATTTGCAAAATCATGTGAGTTTGAGTTATGTGAAAATGGTTGTGACTTCGGTGAACTCTTTGATAAATATAATGTTTTCATCAACCATCTAGCCTATATTAAGCCACTAGACTTCAAAATGGAAACTGGCTTTTGATAAAATGAAAATTATCTAACAGTGAAAAAACGACTGGAAAACACGTATTTCACATATTGAAATTTTGTTGGTTTTTCATGGTTAATTGCAAACTTTTTTGAGTTTGAGTTAAGTGATAATGGTTGTGACTTCGGTGAACTCTTTGATAAATATAATGTTTTCATTAACCATCTAGCCTATAATAACCCACTAGACTTCAAAATGAATAGTGGTTTTTGCAAAAATGAAAACTATCTAAAAGTCTCAAAAACGACTGGAAATCCTGAAATTAGCATCATCGACTTTTGATGGTTTTCATGATTATTTGCAAAATTATGTGAGTTTGAGTTTTGTGAAAAAGGTTGTGATATCGGTGAACTCTTTGATAAATATATTTTCATTAAACATCTAGCCTATATTAAGCCACTAGACTTCAAAATGAATAGTGGATTTTGCAAAAATGAAAACTATCTAAAAGTCTCAAAAACGACTGGAAATCATTAAATTAGCATCTTCGACTTTTGTTGGTGTTCATGATTATTTGCAAAATTATGTGAGTTTGAGTTTTGTGAAAATGGTTGTGACTTCGGTGAACTCTTTGATAGATATAATGTTTTCATTAACCATCTAGCCTATACTAACCCAATAGACCTCAAAAGGAATAGTGCATTTTGCAAAAATGAAAACTATCTAAAAGTGTCAAAAATGACTGGAAATCATGAAATTAGCATCGACTTTTTTTGGTTTTCATGAATATTTGCAAAATCATGTGAGTTTGAGTTATGTGAAGATGGTTGTGACTTCGGTGAACTCTTTGATAAATATAATGTTTTCATCAACCATCTAGCCTATATTAAGCCACTAGACTTCAAAATGGAAACTGGCTTTTGATAAAATGAAAATTATCTAACAGTGAAAAAACGACTGGAAAACACGTATTTCACATATTGAAATTTTGTTGGTTTTTCATGGTTAATTGCAAACTTTTTTGAGTTTGAGTTAAGTGATAATGGTTGTGACTTCGGTGAACTCTTTGATAAATATAATGTTTTCATTAACCATCTAGCCTATAATAACCCACTAGACTTCAAAATGAATAGTGGTTTTTGCAAAAATGAAAACTATCTAAAAGTCTCAAAAACGACTGGAAATCCTGAAATTAGCATCATCGACTTTTGATGGTTTTCATGATTATTTGCAAAATTATGTGAGTTTGAGTTTTGTGAAAAAGGTTGTGATATCGGTGAACTCTTTGATAAATATATTTTCATTAAACATCTAGCCTATATTAAGCCACTAGACTTCAAAATGAATAGTGGATTTTGCAAAAATGAAAACTATCTAAAAGTCTCAAAAACGACTGGAAATCATTAAATTAGCATCTTCGACTTTTGTTGGTGTTCATGATTATTTGCAAAATTATGTGAGTTTGAGTTTTGTGAAAATGGTTGTGACTTCGGTGAACTCTTTGATAGATATAATGTTTTCATTAACCATCTAGCCTATACTAACCCAATAGACCTCAAAAGGAATAGTGCATTTTGCAAAAATGAAAACTATCTAAAAGTGTCAAAAATGACTGGAAATCATGAAATTAGCATCGACTTTTTTTGGTTTTCATGAATATTTGCAAAATCATGTGAGTTTGAGTTATGTGAAGATGGTTGTGACTTCGGTGAACTCTTTGATAAATATAATGTTTTCATCAACCATCTAGCCTATATTAAGCCACTAGACTTCAAAATGGAAACTGGTTTTTGATAAAATGAAAATTATCTAACAGTGAAAAAACGACTGGAAAACACGTATTTCACATATTGAAATTTTGTTGGTTTTTCATGGTTAATTGCAAACTTTTTTGAGTTTGAGTTAAGTGATAATGGTTGTGACTTCGGTGAACTCTTTGATAAATATAATGTTTTCATTAACCATCTAGCCTATAATAACCCACTAGACTTCAAAATGAATAGTGGTTTTTGCAAAAATGAAAACTATCTAAAAGTGTCAAAAATCGACTGCAAAACACGAAATTCGCATTTTCAAGTTTTGTTGGTTTGTATGGTTATTTGTAAAATTTTTTGAATTCGAGCTAAGTGATAATGGTTGTGACTTCGGTAAACTCTTTGATAAAAATAATGTTTTCATTAACCATCTAGCCTATACTAACCCACTAGACTTCAAAATGAATAGTGGTTTTTGCAAAAGTGAAAACTATCTATAAGTGTGAAAAAACGACTGGAAATCCTGAAATTAGCATCATCGACTTTTGATGGTTTTCATGATTATTTGCAAAATTATGTGAGTTTGAGTTTTGTGAAAATGGTTGTGATATCGGTGAACTCTTTGATAAATATATTTTCATTAAACATCTAGCCTATATTAAGCCACTAGACGTAAAAATGAATAGTAGATTTTGCAAAAATGAAAACTATCTATAAGTGTGAAAAAACGACTGGAAATCCTAAAATTAGCATCATCGACTTTTGATGGTTTTCATGATTATTTGCAAAATTATGTGAGTTTGAGTTTTGTGAAAATGGTTGTGATATCGGTGAACTCGTTGATAAATATATTTTCATTAAACATCTAGCCTATATTAAGCCACTAGATTTAAAATGAATAGTGGATTTTGCAAAAATGAAAACTATCTAAAAGTGTCAAAAACGACTGGAAATCATTAAATTAGCATCTTCGACTTTTGTTGGTGTTCATGATTATTTGGAAAATTATGTGAGTTTGAGTTTTGTGAAAATGGTTGTGACTTCGGTGAACTCTTTGATAAATATAATGTTTTGATCAACCATCTAGCCTATATTAAGCCACTAGACTTCAAAATGGAAACTGGTTTTCCATAAAATGAAAATTATCTAAAAGTGAAAAAACGACTGGAAAACACTATATTCGTTTTTGCAAGTTTTCTTGGTTTTTCATGGTTATTTGCAAAATTATGTGAGTTTGAGTTAAATGATAATGGTTGTGACTGCGGTGAACTCTTTGATAGATATAATGTTTTCATTAACCATCTAGCCTATACTAACCCAATAGACTTCAAAAGGAATAGTGGTTTTTGCAAAAAATGAAAACTATCTAAAAGTGTCAAAAATGACTGGAAATCATGAAATTAGCATCGACTTTTTTTGGTTTTCATGAATATTTGCAAAATCATGTGAGTTTGAGTTATGTGAAAATGGTTGTGACTTCGGTGAACTCTTTGATAAATATAATGTTTTCATCAACCATCTAGCCTATATTAAGCCACTAGACTTCAAAATGGAAACTGGTTTTTGATAAAATGAAAATTATCTAACAGTGAAAAAACGACTGGAAAACACGTATTTCACATATTGAAATTTTGTTGGTTTTTCATGGTTAATTGCAAACTTTTTTGAGTTTGAGTTAAGTGATAATGGTTGTGACTTCGGTGAACTCTTTGATAAATATAATGTTTTCATTAACCATCTAGCCTATAATAACCCACTAGACTTCAAAATGAATAGTGGTTTTTGCAAAAATGAAAACTATCTAAAAGTCTCAAAAACGACTGGAAATCCTGAAATTAGCATCATCGACTTTTGATGGTTTTCATGATTATTTGCAAAATTATGTGAGTTTGAGTTTTGTGAAAAAGGTTGTGATATCGGTGAACTCTTTGATAAATATATTTTCATTAAACATCTAGCCTATATTAAGCCACTAGACTTCAAAATGAATAGTGGATTTTGCAAAAATGAAAACTATCTAAAAGTCTCAAAAACGACTGGAAATCATTAAATTAGCATCTTCGACTTTTGTTGGTGTTCATGATTATTTGCAAAATTATGTGAGTTTGAGTTTTGTGAAAATGGTTGTGACTTCGGTGAACTCTTTGATAGATATAATGTTTTCATTAACCATCTAGCCTATACCAACCCAATAGACCTCAAAAGGAATAGTGCATTTTGCAAAAATGAAAACTATCTAAAAGTGTCAAAAATGACTGGAAATCATGAAATTAGCATCGACTTTTTTTGGTTTTCATGAATATTTGCAAAATCATGTGAGTTTGAGTTATGTGAAGATGGTTGTGACTTCGGTGAACTCTTTGATAAATATAATGTTTTCATCAACCATCTAGCCTATACTAAGCCACTAGACTTCAAAATGGAAACTGGTTTTTGATAAAATGAAAATTATCTAAAAGTGAAAAAACGACTGGAAAACACGATATTCGCTTTTGCAAGTTTTGTTGGTTTTTCATGGTTATTTGCAAAATTATGTCAGTTTGAGTTAAATGATAATGGTTGTGACTGCGGTGAACTCTTTGATAGATATAATGTTTTCATTAACCATCTAGCCTATACTAACCCAATAGACTTCAAAAGGAATAGTGGTTTTTGCAAAAAATGAAAACTATCTAAAAGTGTCAAAAATGACTGGAAATCATGAAATTAGCATCGACTTTTTTTGGTTTTCATGAATATTTGCAAAATCATGTGAGTTTGAGTTATGTGAAGATGGTTGTGACTTCGGTGAACTCTTTGATAAATATAATGTTTTCATCAACCATCTAGCCTATATTAAGCCACTAGACTTCAAAATGGAAACTGGTTTTTGATAAAATGAAAATTATCTAACAGTGAAAAAACGACTGGAAAACACGTATTTCACATATTGAAATTTTGTTGGTTTTTCATGGTTAATTGCAAACTTTTTTGAGTTTGAGTTAAGTGATAATGGTTGTGACTTCGGTGAACTCTTTGATAAATATAATGTTTTCATTAACCATCTAGCCTATAATAACCCACTAGACTTCAAAATGAATAGTGGTTTTTGCAAAAATGAAAACTATCTAAAAGTGTCAAAAATCGACTGCAAAACACGAAATTCGCATTTTCAAGTTTTGTTGGTTTGTATGGTTATTTGTAAAATTTTTTGAATTCGAGCTAAGTGATAATGGTTGTGACTTCGGTAAACTCTTTGATAAAAATAATGTTTTCATTAACCATCTAGCCTATACTAACCCACTAGACTTCAAAATGAATAGTGGTTTTTGCAAAAGTGAAAACTATCTATAAGTGTGAAAAAACGACTGGAAATCCTGAAATTAGCATCATCGACTTTTGATGGTTTTCATGATTATTTGCAAAATTATGTGAATTTGAGTTTTGTGAAAATGGTTGTGATATCGGTGAACTCTTTGATAAATATATTTTCATTAAACATCTAGCCTATATTAAGCCACTAGACGTAAAAATGAATAGTAGATTTTGCAAAAATGAAAACTATCTATAAGTGTGAAAAAACGACTGGAAATCCTAAAATTAGCATCATCGACTTTTGATGGTTTTCATGATTATTTGCAAAATTATGTGAGTTTGAGTTTTGTGAAAATGGTTGTGATATCGGTGAACTCGTTGATAAATATATTTTCATTAAACATCTAGCCTATATTAAGCCACTAGATTTAAAATGAATAGTGGATTTTGCAAAAATGAAAACTATCTAAAAGTGTCAAAAACGACTGGAAATCATTAAATTAGCATCTTCGACTTTTGTTGGTGTTCATGATTATTTGGAAAATTATGTGAGTTTGAGTTTTGTGAAAATGGTTGTGACTTCGGTGAACTCTTTGATAAATATAATGTTTTGATCAACCATCTAGCCTATATTAAGCCACTAGACTTCAAAATGGAAACTGGTTTTCCATAAAATGAAAATTATCTAAAAGTGAAAAAACGACTGGAAAACACTATATTCGTTTTTGCAAGTTTTCTTGGTTTTTCATGGTTATTTGCAAAATTATGTGAGTTTGAGTTAAATGATAATGGTTGTGACTGCGGTGAACTCTTTGATAGATATAATGTTTTCATTAACCATCTAGCCTATACTAACCCAATAGACTTCAAAAGGAATAGTGGTTTTTGCAAAAATGAAAACTATCTAAAAGTGTCAAAAATGACTGGAAATCATGACATTAGCATCGACTTTTGTTGGTTTTCATGAGTATTTGCAAAATCATGTGAGTTTAAGTTATGTGCAAATGGTTGTGACTTCGGTGAAATCTTTGATAAATATAATGTTTTCATCAACCATCTAGCCTATATTAAGCCACTAGACTTCAAAATGGAAACTGGTTTTTGATAAAATGAAAATTATCTAAAAGTGAAAAAACGACTGGAAAACACGTATTTCACATATTGAAATTTTGTTGGTTTTTCATGGTTAATTGCAAACTTTTTTGAGTTTGAGTTAAGTGATAATGGTTGTGACTTCGGTGAACTCTTTGATAAATATAATGTTTTCATTAACCATCTAGCCTATACTAACCCACTAGACGTAAAAATGAATAGTGGTTTTTGCAAAAATGAAAACTATCTATAAGTGTGAAAAAACGACTGGAAATCCTGAAATAGGCATCATCGACTTTTGATGGTTTTCATGATTATTTGCAAAATTATGTGAGTTTGAGTTTTGTGAAAAAGGTTGTGATATCGGTGAACACTTTGATAAATATATTTTCATTAAACATCTAGCCTATATTAAGCCACTAGACTTAAAATGAATAGTGGATTTTGCAAAAATGAAAACTATCTAAAAGTGTCAAAAACGACTGGAAATCATTAAATTAGCATCTTCGACTTTTGTTGGTGTTCATGATTATTTGGAAAATTATGTGAGTTTGAGTTTTGTGAAAATGGTTGTGGCTTCGGTGAACTCTTTGATAAATATAATGTTTTCATCAACCATCTAGCATATATAAAGCCACTAGACTTCAAAATGGAAACTGGTTTTCCATAAAATGAAAATTATCTAAAAGTGAAAAAACGACTGGAAAACACGATATTCGTTTTTGCAAGTTTTCTTGGTTTTTCATGGTTATTTGCAAAATTATGTGAGTTTGAGTTAAATGATAATGGTTGTGACTGCGGTGAACTCTTTGATAGATATAATGTTTTCATTAACCATCTAGCCTATACTAACCCAATAGACTTCAAAAGGAATAGTGGTTTTTGCAAAAATGAAAACTATCTAAAAGTGTCAAAAATGACTGGAAATCATGACATTAGCATCGACTTTTGTTGGTTTTCACATGATTTTGCAAATACTCATGAAAACCAACAAAAGTCGATGCTAATGTCATGATTTCCAGTCATTTTTGACACTTTTAGATAGTATTCATTTTTGCAAAAACCACTATTCCTTTTGAAGTCTATTGGGTTAGTATAGGCTAGATGGTTAATGAAAACATTATATCTATCAAAGAGTTCACCGCAGTCACAACCATTATCATTTAACTCAAACTCACATAATTTTGCAAATAACCATGAAAAACCAAGAAAACTTGCAAAAACGAATATCGTGTTTTCCAGTCGTTTTTTCACTTTTAGATAATTTTCATTTTATGGAAAACCAGTTTCCATTTTGAAGTCTAGTGGCTTAATATAGGCTAGATGGTTGATGAAAACATTATATTTATCAAAGAGTTCACCGAAGTCACAACCATTTTCACAAAACTCAAACTCACATAATTTTCCAAATAATCATGAACACCAACAAAAGTCGAAGATGCTAATTTAATGATTTCCAGTCGTTTTTGACACTTTTAGATAGTTTCCATTTTTGCAAACTCCACTATTCATTTTAAGTCTAGTGGCTTAATATAGGCTAGATGTTTAATGAAAATATATTTATCAAAGAGTTCACCGATATCACAACCATTTTCACAAAACTCAATCTCACATAATTTTGCAAATAATCATGAAAACCATCAAAAGTCGATGATGCTAATTTCAGGATTTCCAGTCGTTTTTTCACACTTATAGATAGTTTTCATTTTTGCAAAATCCACTATTCATTTTTACGTCTAGTGGCTTAATATAGGCTAGATGTTTAATGAAAATATATTTATCAAAGAGTTCACCGATATCACAATTTGCAAAATTATGTGAGTTTGAGTTTTGTGAAAATGGTTGTGACTTCGGTGAACTCTTTGATAAATATAATGTTTTCATCAACCATCTAGCCTATATTAAGCCACTAGACTTCAAAATGGAAACTGGTTTTCCATAAAATGAAAATTATCTAAAAGTGAAAAAACGACTGGAAAACACGATATTCGTTTTTGCAAGTTTTCTTGGTTTTTCATGGTTATTTGCAAAATTATGTGAGTTTGAGTTAAAAGATAATGGTTGTGACTTCGGTGAACTCTTTGATAAATATAATGTTTTCATTAACCATCTAGCCTATACTAACCCAAAAGACTTCAAAATGAATAGTGGTTTTTGCAAAAATGAAAACTATCTATAAGTGTGAAAAAACGACTGGAAATCCTGAAATAGGCATCATCGACTTTTGATGGTTTTCATGATTATTTGCAAAATTATGTGAGTTTGAGTTTTGTGAAAAAGGTTGTGATATCGGTGAACACTTTGATAAATATATTTTCATTAAACATCTAGCCTATATTAAGCCACTAGACTTAAAATGAATAGTGGATTTTGCAAAAATGAAAACTATCTAAAAGTGTCAAAAACGACTGGAAATCATTAAATTAGCATCTTCGACTTTTGTTGGTGTTCATGATTATTTGGAAAATTATGTGAGTTTGAGTTTTGTGAAAATGGTTGTGGCTTCGGTGAACTCTTTGATAAATATAATGTTTTCATCAACCATCTAGCATATATAAAGCCACTAGACTTCAAAATGGAAACTGGTTTTCCATAAAATGAAAATTATCTAAAAGTGAAAAAACGACTGGAAAACACGATATTCGTTTTTGCAAGTTTTCTTGGTTTTTCATGGTTATTTGCAAAATTATGTGAGTTTGAGTTAAATGATAATGGTTGTGACTGCGGTGAACTCTTTGATAGATATAATGTTTTCATTAACCATCTAGCCTATACTAACCCAATAGACTTCAAAAGGAATAGTGGTTTTTGCAAAAATGAAAACTATCTAAAAGTGTCAAAAATGACTGGAAATCATGACATTAGCATCGACTTTTGTTGGTTTTCACATGATTTTGCAAATACTCATGAAAACCAACAAAAGTCGATGCTAATGTCATGATTTCCAGTCATTTTTGACACTTTTAGATAGTTTTCATTTTTGCAAAAACCACTATTCCTTTTGAAGTCTATTGGGTTAGTATAGGCTAGATGGTTAATGAAAACATTATATCTATCAAAGAGTTCACCGCAGTCACAACCATTATCATTTAACTCAAACTCACATAATTTTGCAAATAACCATGAAAAACCAAGAAAACTTGCAAAAACGAATATCGTGTTTTCCAGTCGTTTTTTCACTTTTAGATAATTTTCATTTTATGGAAAACCAGTTTCCATTTTGAAGTCTAGTGGCTTAATATAGGCTAGATGGTTGATGAAAACATTATATTTATCAAAGAGTTCACCGAAGTCACAACCATTTTCACAAAACTCAAACTCACATAATTTTCCAAATAATCATGAACACCATCAAAAGTCGAAGATGCTAATTTAATGATTTCCAGTCGTTTTTGACACTTTTAGATAGTTTCCATTTTTGCAAACTCCACTATTCATTTTAAGTCTAGTGGCTTAATATAGGCTAGATGTTTAATGAAAATATATTTATCAAAGAGTTCACCGATATCACAACCATTTTCACAAAACTCAAGCTCACATAATTTTGCAAATAATCATGAAAACCATCAAAAGTCGATGATGCTAATTTCAGGATTTCCAGTCGTTTTTTCACACTTATAGATAGTTTTCATTTTTGCAAAATCCACTATTCATTTTTACGTCTAGTGGCTTAATATAGGCTAGATGTTTAATGAAAATATATTTATCAAAGAGTTCACCGATATCACAATTTGCAAAATTATGTGAGTTTGAGTTTTGTGAAAATGGTTGTGACTTCGGTGAACTCTTTGATAAATATAATGTTTTCATCAACCATCTAGCCTATATTAAGCCACTAGACTTCAAAATGGAAACTGGTTTTCCATAAAATGAAAATTATCTAAAAGTGAAAAAACGACTGGAAAACACGATATTCGTTTTTGCAAGTTTTCTTGGTTTTTCATGGTTATTTGCAAAATTATGTGAGTTTGAGTTAAAAGATAATGGTTGTGACTTCGGTGAACTCTTTGATAAATATAATGTTTTCATTAACCATCTAGCCTATACTAACCCAAAAGACTTCAAAATGAATAGTGGTTTTTGCAAAAATGAAACCTATCTATAAGTGTGAAAAAACGACTGGAAATCCTGAAATTAGCATCTTCAAGTTTTGTTGGCGTTTCATTATTATTTTCAAAATTATGTGAGATTGAGATTTGTGAAAATGGTTGTGACTTCGGTGAACTCTTTGATAAATATAATGTTTTCATCAGACATCTAGCCTATATTAACCCACTAGACTTCAAAATGAATAGTGGTTTTTGCAAAAATGAAAACTATCTAAAAGTGTCAAAAAACGAGTGGAAAACACGAAATTCACATTTTCAAATTTTGTTTGTTTTTCAGGGTTATTTGCAAAATTTTTTCAGTTTGAGTTAAGTGATAATGGTTGTGACTTCGGTGAACTCTTTGATAAATATAATGTTTTCATCAGACATCTAGCCTATACTAACCCACTAGACTTCAAAATGAATAGTGGTTTTTGCAAAAATGAAAACTACCTATAAGTGTGAAAAAACGACTGGAAATCCTGAAATTAGCATCATCGACTTTTGATGGTTTTCATGATTATTTGCAAAATTATGTGAGTTTGAGTTTTGTGAAAAAGGTTGTGATATCGGTGAACTCTTTGATAAATATATTTTCATTAAACATCTAACCTATATTAAGCCACTAGACTTCAAAATGAATAGTGGATTTTGCAAAAATGAAAACTATCTAAAAGTGTCAAAAACGACTGGAAATCATTAAATTAGCATCTTCGACTTTTGTTGGTGTTCATGATTATTTGCAAAATTATGTGAGTTTGAGTTTTGTGAAAATGGTTGTGACTTCGGTGAACTCTTTGATAAATATAATGTTTTCATCAACCATCTAGCCTATATTAAGCCACTAGACTTCAAAATGGAAACCTGTTTTTGATAAAATGAAAATTATCTAAAAGTGAAAAAACGACTGGAAAACACGTATTTCACATATTGAAATTTTGTTGGTTTTTCATGGTTAATTGCAAACTTTTTTGAGTTTGAGTTAAGTGATAATGGTTGTGACTTCGGTGAACTCTTTGATAAATATAATGTTTTCATTAACCATCTAGCCTATACTAACCCACTAGACGTAAAAATGAATAGTGGTTTTTGCAAAAATGAAAACTATCTATAAATTTGAAAAAACGACTGGAAATCCTGAAATAAGTATCATCGACTTTTGATGGTTTTCATGATTATTTGCAAAATTATGTGAGTTTGAGTTTTGTGAAAAAGGTTGTGATATCGGTGAACTCTTTGATAAATATATTTTCATTAACCATCTAGCCTATATTAAGCCACTAGACTTAAAATGAATAGTGGATTTTGCAAAAATGAAAACTATCTAAAAGTGTCAAAAACGACTGGAAATCATTAAATTAGCATCTTCGACTTTTGTTGGTGTTCATGATTATTTGGAAAATTATGTGAGTTTGAGTTTTGTGAAAATGGTTGTGAATTCGGTGAACTCTTTGATAAATATAATGTTTTCATCAACCATCTAGCCTATATTAAGCCACTAGACTTCAAAATGGAAACTGGTTTTTGATAAAATGAAAATTATCTAAAAGTGAAAAAACGACTGGAAAACACGATATTCGCTTTTGCAAGTTTTGGTGGTTTTTCATGATTATTTGCAAAATTATGTCAGTTTGTGTTAAATGATAATGGTTGTGACTGCGGTGAACTCTTTGATAGATATGTTTTCATTAACCATCTAGCCTATACTAACCCAATAGACTTCAAAAGGAATAGTGGTTTTTGCAAAAAATGAAAACTATCTAAAAGTGTCAAAAATGACTGGAAATCATGAAATTAGCATCGACTTTTTTTGGTTTTCATGAATATTTGCAAAATCATGTGAGTTTGTGTTATGTGAAAATGGTTGTGACTTCGGTGAACTCTTTGATAAATATAATGTTTTCATCAACCATCTAGCCTATATTAAGCCACTAGACTTCAAAATGGAAACTGGTTTTCCATAAAATGAAAATTATCTAAAAGTGAAAAAACGACTGGAAAACACGATATTCGTTTTTGCAAGTTTTCTTGGTTTTTCATGGTTATTTGCAAAATTATGTGAGTTTGAGTTAAAAGATAATGGTTGTGACTGCGGTGAACTCTTTGATAAATATAATGTTTTCATTAACCATCTAGCGTATACTAACCCAAAAGACTTTAAAATGAATAGTGGTGTTTGCAAAAATGAAAACTATCTAAAAGTGTCAAAAATCGACTGCAAAACACGAAATTCGCATTTTCAAGTTTTGTTGGTTTGTATGGTTATTTGTAAATTTTTTTGAATTCGAGTTAAGTGATAATGGTTGTGACTTCGGTAAACTCTTTGATAAAAATAATGTTTTCATTAACCATCTAGCCTCTACTAACCCACTAGACTTCAAAATGAATAGTGGTTTTTGCAAAAATGAAAACTATCTATAAGTGTGAAAAAACGACTGGAAATCCTGAAATTAGCATCATCGACGTTTGATGGTTTTCATGATTATTTGCAAAATTATGTGAGTTTGAGTTTTGTGAAAATGGTTGTGACTTCGGTGAACTCTTTGATAAATATAATGTTTTCATCAACCATCTAGCCTATATTAAGCCACTAGACTTCAAAATGGAAACTGGTTTCTGATAAAATGAAAATTATCTAAAAGTGAAAAAACGACTGGAAAACACGTATTTCACATATTGAAATTTTGTTGGTTTTTCATGGTTAATTGCAAACTTTTTTGAGTTTGAGTTAAGTGATAATGGTTGTGACTTCGGTGAACTCTTTGATAAATATAATGTTTTCATTAACCATCTAGCCTATACTAACCCAATAGACGTTAAAATGAATAGTGGTTTTTGCAAAAATGAAAACTATCTATAAGTGTGAAAAAACGACTGGAAATCCTGAAATAAGCATCATCGACTTTTGATGGTTTTCATGATTATTTGCAAAATTATGTGAGTTAGAGTTTTGTGAAAAAGGTTGTGATATCGGTGAACTCTTTGATAAATATATTTTCATTAAACATCTAGCCTATATTAAGCCACTAGACTTAAAATGAATAGTGGATTTTGCAAAAATGAAAACTATCTAAAAGTGTCAAAAACGACTGGAAATCATTAAATTAGCATCTTCGACTTTTGTTGGTGTTCATGATTATTTGCAAAATCATGTGAGTTTGAGTTTTGTGAAAATGGTTGTGACTTCGGTGAACTCTTTGATAAATATAATGTTTTCATCAACCATCTAGCCTATAATAAGCCACTACACTTCAAAATGGAAACTGGTTTTCCATAAAATGAAAATTATCTAAAAGTGAAAAAACGACTGGAAAACACGATATTCGTTTTTGCAAGTTTTCTTGGTTTTTCATGGTTATTTGCAAAATTATGTGAGTTTGAGTTAAAGGATAATGGTTGTGACTGCGGTGAACTCTTTGATAAATATAATGTTTTCATTAACCATCTAGCGTATACTAACCCAAAAGACTTTAAAATGAATAGTGGTGTTTGCAAAAATAAAAACTATCTATAAGTGTCAAAAATCGGCTGCAAAACACGAAATTCGCATTTTCAAGATTTGTTGGTTTGTATGGTTATTTGTAAAATTTTTTAAATTCGAGTTAAATGATAATGGTTGTGACTTCGGTAAACTCTTTGATAAAAATAATGTCTTCATTAACCATCTAGCCTATACTAACCCACTAGACTTCAAACTCAGATAATTTTGCAAATAATCATGAAAACCATCAAAAGTCGATGATGCTAATTTCAGGATTTCCAGTCGTTTTTTCACACTTATAGATAGTTTTCATTTTTGCAAAATCCACTATTCATTTTTACGTCTAGTGGCTTAATATAGGCTAGATGTTTAATGAAAATATATTTATCAAAGAGTTCACCGATATCACAACCTTTTTCACAAAACTCAAACTCACATAAATTTGCAAATAATCATGAAAACCATCAAAAGTCGATGATGCTAATTTCAGGATTTCCAGTCGTTTTTTCACACTTATAGATAGTTTTCATTTTTGCAAAAACCACTATTCATTTTGAAGTCTAGTGGGTTAGAATAGGCTAGATGGTTAGGCTAGATGGTTAATGAAGACATTATTTTTATCAAAGAGTTTACCGAAGTCACAACCATTATCATTTAACTCGAATACAAAAAATTTTACAAATAACCATACAAACCTACAGAACTTGAAAATGCGAATTTCGTGTTTTGCAGTCGATTTTTGACACTTTTAGATAGTTTTCATTTTTGCAAAAACCACTATTCATTTTGAAGTCTAGTGGGTTAGTATAGGCTAGATGGTTAATGAAAACATTATATTTATCAAAGAGTTCACCGAAGTCACAACCATTATCACTTAACTCAAACTCAAAAAAGTTTGCAATTAAACATGAAAAACCAACAAAATTTCAATATGTGAAATACGTGTTTTCCAGTCGTTTTTTCACTTTTAGATAATTTTCATTTTATCAAAAACCAGTTTCCATTTTGAAGTCTAGTGGGTTAATATATGCTAGATGGTTGATGAAAACATTATATTTATCAACAAAAGTCGATGCTAATGTCATGATTTCCAGTCATTTTTGACACTTCTAGATAGTTTTCATTTTTGCAAAAACCACTATTCCTTTTGAAGTCTATTGGGTTAGTATAGGCTAGATGGTTAATGAAAACATTATATCTATCAAAGAGTTCACCGCAGTCACAACCATTATCATTTAACTCAAACTCACGTAATTTTGCAAATAACCATGAAAAACCAAGAAAACTTGCAAAAACGAATATCGTGTTTTCCAGTCGTTTTTTCACTTTTAGATAATTTTCATTTTATGGAAAACCAGTTTCCATTTTGAAGTCTAGTGGCTTAATATAGGCTAGATGTTTAATGAAAATATATTTATCAAAGAGTTCACCGATATCACAACCATTTTCACAAAACTCAAACTCACATAATTTTGCAAATAATCATGAAAACCATCAAAAGTCGATGATGCTAATTTGAGGATTTCCAGTCGTTTTTTCACACTTATAGATAGTTTTCATTTTTGCAAAATCCACTATTCATTTTTACGTCTAGTGGCTTAATATAGGCGAGATGTTTAATGAAAATATATTTATCAAAGAGTTCACCGATATCACAATTTGCAAAATTATGTGAGTTTGAGTTTTGTGAAAATGGTTGTGACTTCGGTGAACTCTTTGATAAATATAATGTTTTCATCAACCATCTAGCCTATATTAAGCCACTAGACTTCAAAATGGAAACTGGTTTTCCATAAAATGAAAATTATCTAAAAGTGAAAAAACGACTGGAAAACACGATATTCGTTTTTGCAAGTTTTCTTGGTTTTTCATGGTTATTTGCAAAATTATGTGAGTTTGAGTTAAAAGATAATGGTTGTGACTTCGGTGAACTCTTTGATAAATATAATGTTTTCATTAACCATCTAGCCTATACTAACCCAAAAGACTTCAAAATGAACAGTGGTTTTTGCAAAAATGAAACCTATCTATAAGTGTGAAAAAACGACTGGAAATCCTGAAATTAGCATCTTCAAGTTTTGTTGGCGTTTCATTATTATTTTCAAAATTATGTGAGTTTGAGATTTGTGAAAATGGTTGTGACTTCGGTGAACTCTTTGATAAATATAATGTTTTCATCAGACATCTAGCCTATATTAACCCACTAGACTTCAAAATGAATAGTGGTTTTTGCAAAAATGAAAACTATCTAAAAGTGTCAAAAAACGAGTGGAAAACACGAAATTCACATTTTCAAATTTTGTTTGTTTTTCAGGGTTATTTGCAAAATTTTTTCGAGTTTGGGTTAAGTGATAATGGTTGTGACTTCGGTGAACTCTTTGATAAATATAATGTTTTCATCAGACATCTAGCCTATATTAACCCATTAGAATTCAAAATAAATAGTGGTTTTTGATAAAATGAAAATTATCTAAAAGTGAAAAAACGACTGGAAAACACGACATTCGCTTTTGCAAGTTTTCTTTGTTTTTCATGGTTATTTGCAAAATTATGTGAGTTTGAGTTAAATGATAATGGTTGTGACTGCGGTGAACTCTTTGATAGATATAATGTTTTCATTAACCATCTAGCCTATACTAACCCAATAGACTTCAAAAGGAATAGTGGTTTTTGCAAAAATGAAAACTATCTAAAAGTGTCAAAAATGACTGGAAATCATGAAATTAGCATCGACTTTTGTTGGTTTTCATGAATATTTGCAAAATCATGTGAGTTTGAGTTATGTGAAAATGGTTGTGACTTCGGTGAACTCTTTGATAAATATAATGTTTTCATCAACCATCTAGCCTATAATAAGCCACTAGACTTCAAAATGGAAACTGGTTTTTGATAAAATGAAAATTATCTAAAAGTGAAAAAACGACTGGAAAACATGATGTTCGCTTTCGCAAGTTTTGTTGGTTTTTCATGGTTATTTGCAAAATTATGTGAGTTTGAGTTAAATGATAATGGTTGTGAAAGCGGTGAACTCTTTGATAGATATAATGTTTTCATTAACCATCTAGCCTATACGAACCCAATAGACTTCAAAATGAATAGTGGTTTTTGCAAAAATGAAAACTATCTAAAAGTATCAAAAACGACTGGAAATCATGAAATTAGCATCTTCGACTTTTGTTGGTTTTCATGAATATTTGCAAGATCATGTGAGTTTGTGTTATGTGAAAAAGGTGGTGACTTCGGTAAACACTTTGATAAATATAATGTTTTCATCAAACATCTAGCCTATATTAAGCCACTAGACTTCAAAATGGAAACTGGTTTTTGATAAAATGAAAACTATCTAAAAGTGAAAAAACGACTGGAAAACATGATATTCGCTTTTGCAAGTTTTGTTGGTTTTTCATTGTTATTT
>NC_142942.1:27158734-27163448 GCF_046866305.1 Octopus bimaculoides | reverse complement strand
ATATATATATATATATATATATATATATATGTATGTATACACACATATGTATATGCATATATGTATATATGTATATACGTATATATATATATATATATATATATATATATATATATATATATATATATATATATATATATATATATATATTTATGATCATAGATATAATCGTAATAATGTCATGCGTAATTCTAAATGTTTTAGGTATTTTGCAAAAGGCTTTAATAATATTAATGATGGTTATCTTTGGTTTATTTTACCATTTGGTAAAATTGTAAAGTCGAATTTGGTAGCTCAGTTTAGGGAGGTAATTAGTAAGCATTTCCCTACAAATTCGCGTTACGGTAAAATTATTAATACGCATAGTGTTAGGTTTGGTCTTTCCAATACTAAGAACCTAGAGCAGATTATTGCAGCACATAATTCTAAAGTTCTTAAGACAGGCATGAATGGAATGAATAGGGATGAGGACACTCACTTAGGTAATACTATTATAGGTTCTAAAATTGAGGTAACTGAGATTAATCCCAGGATGTTAAAGTTTGAGGGTCCGAACGTGAGATTAAGGAATATAGTGTATCAGTGTAAGGTTAAGAGTGATACAGATGTTAGTGTTTATGTGGGTTGTTCTTCGGATAAGATTTGTAGGAGAATTTCTTGTCACTTTAATACGTTTAGAGATAGGAGTAAAATAGCTAGTACTAGTCTTAGTAAGTTTATTTGGGGGTTAAAAGAACAAAATAAGAACTTTTCGTTAGAATGGTCTGTTATAGGGAGAGATTTCCCATACGATAAGGGTAGGAGGTATTGCAACTTGTGCAATCTTGAGTTGTTTTTTATTCTATTTTCTAAGCATAAACTAATTAATAAACTAACATATAATGGGTTCAGATGTGTTCACGTTCGCAAACATACTTATTTTTGGTTTAGATAATTTCATTGTCTATTTCTCCTATAGCAGAACTTTGTTATGATCGGGTATTAAGGTCTGGGTTTTAGTATTTTTAGTTCTGCTATTGCTCTATTTACTTATTCGTACATCTGTTCATATACATGTGCAAGTGTATATACATATGCATAGGTATACGTGGAAAAATGTGTGTATTTATGTGTATGTATGTATGTATATGTGTGTGTATATATGTATATGGGTATGTGGATGTATATGTATGTGTGTATGTATGTATATGTGTGTATGTACTTATATGTAGATATGTATATATATATATATGTGTGTGTGTGTGTGTGTGTGTATATATGTGTGTGGGTAATGTTTTGTATGTGTGTATATATATATGTATGTATGTATGTGTGTGTGTATGTATGTACATATGTATGTATATGTATGTGTATATATATATATATATGTATATGTATGTTTATGTATGTATATGTGTATATATGTATATATGCATATATGTGTGTATGTATGTATATATGTGTGTTTGTATGTGTATATGTACATGTATATATATATGTATATATGTATGTATGCATATATGTGTGTGTATGGTGGTTTGTATGTGTATAGATTTTCTTCTTTTTTTTTGTATATATAATTTTATAATATATTTTAATATGTTTTTTAACATATTTTTATTTATATATATATATATTATATATATATATGTGTGTGTGGATGTATGTGTGTGTGTGTGTGTGTATGTGTTTATGACTTGTGATCTTTGCTTCTTTGTGTATCCATATATATACATGTGAGAGTGCACGTGTGTGCGTGCATGAACGTGTGTGCGCGTATGAACGTGTGTGTGTGTGTGTGTACGGGCGCACACGCGGATGCCTGTATGTAGGTAATAGCGTTCTTTTTGCTAAAACTTTAAAAATTTTGTTCGTTTTTTGTAATTGTGGAATTTTTTCGCCATGAACGGTTTGTGTTTTTAAACGGAATGTATTTTTTCTGATGTTATATATGTTCCTGAATGATGTGTAAAGAAATTTTGATTTAAGCATCTTAATGAATTCTTTATACTGAAATATATATTGAAGAAGATAAATATGTTCTTTTGAATTTATACGTTTTTGCGTCGTAACTCCTTTATTATTATTTATATATATATATATATATATATATATATATATATATATAAATCAAAATAAGCAACACGGATTTTAAAGATGATTGCAGTACGCACGTTTCATGCTACTCCATTTATTTAAGTAATGCGAGCATTACATTAAATGCAATATGTAGAGCAATCTTCAGCTGCACCAAAATGTAGAAAATTACAGTAGAATAGACATATTACAATTGTGGCAACATTTAAAATCCTAGTGGGAAAAAGAATACATAAAAATCCATCTTGACATAGCCAAGGCTATATATGTATATATATACATATATATATATATATATGTATGTGTGTGTGTGTGTGTGTGTGTGTGTGTGTGTGTGTGTGCATATATATATATATATATATATATATATATATATATATATATATATATATATATGAGTGTGTATATATATATATATATATATATATATATATAGAGAGAGAGAGAGAGAGACATATATATATATGTTTATGTGTATATACTTATATGTATATTGCTAGAATAAGAATAGTCTGGGCAAGGTTCAGAGAGCCCTTACTTTTGCTGGTGACAAGTGGCCTCTCACTCAGAGTAAAAGGCAGAATGTATGACGCATGTATACGAACAGCCATGCTACATGGCAGTGAAACATGGACCGTGACTGCTGAGGACATGCTTAGGCTCGCAAGGAATGAAACCAGTATGCTTCGATGGATGTGTAATGTCAGTGTGCATACTGGACAGAGTGTAAGTACCTTGAGAGAAAATTTGAATCTAAGAAGCATCAGTTGTGGTGTGCAAAAGAGACGATTGCGTTGATATGGTCATGTGGCGAGAATGGATGAGGATAGCTGTGTGAAAAAATGCCACACCCTAGCAGTTAAGGGAACCTGTGGAAGAGGTAGGCCCAGGAAGACCTGGGATGAGGTGGTGAGGCATGACCTCCGAACACTGGGCCTCACCGAGGCGATGACTTCAGACCGAGACCTTTGGAAATATGCTGTGAGACATAAATCCAAGGCCTCTGCCAGGGGTGTAGCCAGCCCACTTTGCGTACCTTCCTTCACTGGACACTAAACTCCGCTTGCGAAGACCTGCTGAAGCAAGTGAAATCGAAATCGAACTAAATTGGACCACTAGCACCCATGCCAAACTTCGTCTTCATTGGACACTAAACTTGGCTTGCGAAGACCTGTTGGGGTAAGCAAAAACGAAATCGTGATGGCACCTGTGCCCAGCGTCACCTTCCTGCTATTTGTGCCGGTGGCACGTGTAAAGACATTCGAGTGAGATCGTTGCCAGTGCCGCTGGACTGGCTCCTGTGCAGGTAGCACTTAAAATACACCATTTTGAGTGTCGCCGTTGCCAGTACCGCCTGACTGGTTTTCGTGCCGGTGGCACATAAAAGCATCCACTAAACTTCGGAATGGTTGGCGTTAGGAAGGGTATCCAGCTGTAGAAACTCTGCCAAATCAGATTGGAGCCTGGTGTAGCCATCTGGTTCACCACTTCTCAGTCAAATCGTCCAACCCATGCTAGCATGGAAAGCGGACGTTAAACGATGATGATGATGTGTTTAGACATATATATATATATATATATATATATATATATATATATATATATAACCTATGTATGGGTAGGTACATAGGGTATATGAACAGACAACCACATAGGCAAATATACATACACATTTGTCCACACATATGAAGATGTGCACCCATACATGCAAACATGGTACATAGCAGCAAAGTACACACACACACACACTCAGACATGCACACACACAGACATACATACACACACATGCACACATACACGCATACATACAGACACACACACTGAGACACACGCATGCGCAAAAAAAATAGAAAAAAGAAAAGCAAAAACAGAACGCAAAATGAATAACAAACAGAGTCAAGACTATTAAAAAGGTTGCAAGACGCAACGAAAATTTTAGGAAAATAAAAATAATAAGTGGAAATTTTAACGGTGAGTGTGTTAAATTTTAAGGCACGATAAGAAAATGACTCTCCCCAGACACAACAGTATATATATATATATATATATATATATATATATAATAATAATAATAAATATATGCACACTTTTAAAGCCTAGCCTGGCTCATGGGCCCGGTTTCCCGGTTTCTATGGCGTATGTGTTCCCCAGCTGGACGGGATGCGAGTCCATCGCAGCGTTACTCACTTTTACCAGCTGAGTGGACTGGAGCAATGTGAAATGAGGTATTTTGCTCAAGAACACAACGCGTCGCCCGGTCCAGGAATCGAAACCACAATCTTATGATCATGATGCTGATACCCTAACCACTAAGCCACGCGCCTCCACTGCGCCCTTTTAAAGCCTAGCCAAGCTCATGGGCCCGGTTTCTATGGTGTATGCGTTTCCCCAGCCACGCGCCTCCACTAAATAAATATATGCGCTCTTCTAAAACCTAGCCAGGCTCATGGGCCCAGTTTCCCGGTTTCTATGGCATATATTTTCCCCAGCTGGACGGGACGCGAATCCATCGCAGCGTTACTCATTTTTTACCAGCTGAGTGGACTGGAGCAACGTGAAATGAGGTATTTTGCTCAAGAACACAACGCGTCGCCCGGTCCAGGAATCGAAACCACAATCTTACGATCTTGATGCTGAG
>NC_142942.1:27088734-27151234 GCF_046866305.1 Octopus bimaculoides | reverse complement strand
CGTTCCTGGATTATGATTGATAATAATCAATTTCCTTCATCAATACTGTATTCTAGTAGTAAATTTGACTAAGCTAGCAAACCGTGTAAGCATGGATGATTAATATTCCACACCGACACAGGTCTGAAAGTATAACCGAATCCACCTCGGTCAGCCAGTCTAACTGTCCTTCCCTCAAGAAATTACCATATGCGCGACAAGTGATATCGCAGAGAATCTGCGTATACTAACTGGGAGTGAATAATTATTACAAATTAAAAGGGTAAAGGATTATCAATTTATTAATTAATAAATCAATTAACAATTAATAATTTTTTACCAAGCCCATCGGTATGAAAGCACCATTATTGGTGGAGAGCTTATTTAAAAGCTCATATATATTTATAAATATAATTAAGGGATCAGCAAATATTTGCTTCACCATATACCGAAGTTCAGAAATAGCAGCTAAAAAAGCTGAGAATCCCACAGATAGCATCACCTGTAACTCACAAAGGCAAAAACAAGAAGAAAAAACAATGAAAAACTAACCAATTCCGACGTTTAACAGTCGACGCGTTTCTGGATTATGATTGATAATAATCAATTTCCTTCATCAATACTGTATTCTAGTAGTAAATTTGACTATGCTAGCAAACTGTGTAAGCATGGACGATTAATATTCCACACTGACACAGGTCTGAAAGTATAACCGAATCCACCTCGGTCAGCCAGTCTAACTGTCCTTCCTTCAAGAAATTACCATATGGTGAAGCAAATATTTGCTGATCCCTTAATTATATTTATAAATATATATGAGCTTTTAAATAAGTTCTCCACCAATAATGGTGCTTTCATACCGATGGGCTTGGTAAAAAATTATTAATTGTTAATTGATTTATTAATTAATAAATTGATAATCCTTTACCCTTTTAATTTGTAATAATTATATATATATATATATATATATGTATGTATGTATGTATGTATATATATATATGTGTGTATATAAATAAATAAATAAATAAATGGAGTTAAATGCAGGTTAATTCAAATTCTTTTACCTCCGACACATGTTATGAAGACATCATTGATATTATTCTAGAAGACCATAATAAATAATTTAATTTAGATTGGTTGATTCTCTCCATTTCGTTCTCATATGATAAATGCAAGGAATTTTGTCATTTCTGTAATTGTAAGCTATATTTTATTCTTTTTTCTATAAATCCCCTTGTAAACACGGTTATAGAGCGTGCTTATCAATGTAAACATTGACAGAAACATACCTTTAGTTCATATATGTGATATCTACCATTATATATAATTTGAACATTGATTTTCTTCTTACATTTCACTTCTACCAGATATATTTTTCCAAGACATTAGGCTTTTATTTAATTCACATATCGTTCTATAATTCTCATTTATTTGGTTTCTGCTTTTTTCTTTCCTTTACTTCTCCTTTTTCTATAGACTGCTACTCACTTCAAAACCAAAATATAATAAATCACTGTTTTTCACTTTTCTCTTATGTTTGCTTTTTGGTTCAGCTATTGGTGTAAATAGTGAAATTATACTGAATGACTTAATTTCTAGTGCTGAAATATTCTAAGAACAAATTAAATATGTGACTGAAGAAGAAACAGATCCCTGTTGACTCACACACTTTTTCTTTCTCTCCAAAGCACTTCTACCATGCCTTAGAGCACTCTTTCTTATAATCTGAAAATAACTTTTTAAAACTTTCTAACACATACATATTCTGTTAACAGTTAGCAAAAGCCATCTAATCAATATCCACAAAATTCCTTTAACTTGAGATGCTGAAATGGTTTTTACATTTAAAGTACAATATTTCCAGCTTCAGTTTCCAGTTTTCCTGTTGCAAATATCGTTACATTGTGCAAAATATGGGAAGACAATTTACAGGAATAATATATATATATTTTTAACCATTTTCTCTCTTTTTTTTTTTGTATTTTATGTTTTTTTAAAATGCTTTGGTGCATTTACATTTCCATTAACATTCCATAATTTATACTTCCATAGTTTGTACTTTCATTGCACTTGTATATTCAAATCCAAGCCTGATATCTCTCATTAAATAGACTGACTTGTTATTTCTTCTAATCATTCATTCATATCACAGTAAATGTCATCTAATACATGTTGCATCTCCTATATTAATAAAAGCGAAATTCTGTCTGTCTGGGACCCCTGTATCTCAGTCTACATTTGCTCTATATAAACATATTATAACCTTTTGGAATCAAGATGATCCTGAGATTAAAAATCTGCCCTTCATTTGGCTCTTGAACATCTAGCATTGGGATGTGACTTAAAATCATTTGGGTTGCTATTTCTAGCAGGTAAAGCTTGGCTGATTCATGCCATCTTGTGTTAGATGACATCAGAGACCGAGGGGGAGATAAATGACATACACTTCATTAATTTTACATCGAGATAACTTTGGGACAAATTGGCTAATAGTTGGAATTCAACTAGGGGCTAGAATGATTGCATTACAGAATTAATTCTCATCTGTCCTTAAACTCTGATCAAACACCACTGGAGCATGTGGTCATTATAGACGTATTATAGTCAAGCTATTTAGCTCTCTTTAATTTTGGGCCACAGGCCCAATTAGCCCTCCACAGGAGTTAGTGTAAAAGCTTGCACAGAGTACAGCTTTTAAGCTTGTCTCAAAGCAAATGGAAATATCTCAAAAGTATTAGGAAACATATTGTTGCATCATTGTTTGAAATATCAGTTGCTACAGAAAAGAACATACTATGAACTCTACAAGCTTTTTAACAAAATACAGAGCTAGAATATTATCTCATAAAGCTTTTACTGTTTTTTCCCCACATCTTACACTCTGCACTATCAACAGAGCACAGTTTATTTCTTTATAACTTTTACTTAACAACCAACACTTAAGTATGACTGATGATGCTTCACCAATGATGATATACCTTATTCCATCGGACATGAAATAGTGTGCCATAACAAACATCTAGATGCACCTTTTTGTGAAAAAGGTTGTGACTTCGGTGATATTAAGCAAACTTTTGGGTCAACAGAATTTAATTGGCACTAGGTTAGGACCTATTACAGAGGTTATTTAATGCCCTTAAAATATGTAAAGGTACGGGCAGCCTTACTCATAGGGTTGGCTTTCTCTGTGTACACAACTGGAATATCCTATTTGATATTTATGAACCATAGGTGGTGACAACAGGTTTACCCAACCCTGCCTGGTGCATATTTTTTCAAGTACCTGATTCTATCTGAATCCTTAATATCATTATATATATATACTAGCAGTATAATCCGATGTTGTCCGGGTGTGACTTATTACGCCATCTACAATAAGTCTTGCTAGGTGAAAATCAACTAAAAAAGAAAGCCTTACAACGAAAAAACCCTTATGATGTAAATATGTTCATGATTCAAAAAACGATGAAATTAATAGGGAAAGTCTGACAGCTGTTTTGCGTAACATTATTAAGCGTATGTAAATTTCATCCGTCTAATTGGCTATAGAAATGCTTGTGCAAAACAACTTTTTGCGCTGCCTTGATTATACATAGCAGGGTAATTCCTTTTCGCAGGAGGTAGGACGGCAATTTCTGATGAAGCAATTGCTGGTGATCTGTTGCTACACAGTTCTGCCAGAATTGTATCAGATTGGGCAGTAGATGTTGATGCACCGTTTTGCATTATGTTCAAAGTAGCTTCTGGAATGTGTTGAATTGCTGCAGTCTGTTGCTGTCTTTTTAAACCGGTTGCTTTCTTTCCCCAGCAAGTTGTCTTGTTTGGAGGCATAATCTATGTACATATTAAAGAGAACAACAAAAGTTATAACATTTGGCAGGGTCGGTAGTTTTCACATTTCGGTAATTTTTCAGATTAACACCCGCACGATTACATAACCGTAATCCTTAAACCCTAACCCTGACCCTAAAACCGTAACCATAACACTAACCCTCATTGTAACCCTAACCCTAACCGTAACCCTAAAATCCTAACCCAAAAACCGTAACCCTGGACATAGGGGTCGATATAATCGACTATTCTCCACCTTCCCGAAGCCGCCCTTGTGGGAAAAATTTAACATAATAATGATAATAATAATAATGACGTTTGCCGATCAAACTCCCAACCCACAACTAAGTCTTAAGTGTATATATATATGGGCAACACACACACACTAAATAAAAAAATGTTAGTAAGTAAAAGTGTTTTAAAAAAGATTGTTAAATTTTCAAATTAACACCAGCATGATTTTCACTGCAGTGTTAGAGCTGGGGTTTTAGGGTTAGGTAGGTAATCGTGCGGGTGTTAATCTCAAGATTTACGAAAAGATTTTCCAAAAGACTCACAGCTTGTAGGGAATAAATGTTTGTTGATCGCATTTGAAAAAGATATGTGACTATTTTTTTTCTGTTGTTATCACGGTGAAGGACGAGTTAGAAATAACTTACAATTCCCGCCAATTAGAATGAGGTATGTATGTATATATGTATGTAGTATTAAAATGAAACCATTAAAGTGAAACTGTCATTACAGTATCGAAATGTGATTGTTTCAGTTTTGATACTGAAATAGTTTTCTTTTACTGTCAGTGTTTCTCCTTCCTTTGTTTTTGTATTTGTTGTTGGATTGTTCGTAAAGGTTCATAAGAGAAAGTAGGAGTTGAAAGGATTTGTATTAGAAAGAGGAAATTAGATTTTATTAGGGAGAAAATGTTTACTTGTGTAGTTTTATGGATTATATTCGCTATTAGGAATTTTTTGGAGTGAAAAAATGACGCAGTGACCTAACAAATTGTATTTAGAATATTAATTTCGATTCTTTAATCCAAGAAATTTGGAATTGTGTAAATGTATGAATTTTAAACATACACACACACAGAGAAAATCTGCCTTTTATAGTAGAGATATATACACACACACACACACACACACACACACACATACATATATATATATATATATATATATATATATATATATATATATACATACATATATATATGGTGCCCCTGGGAGCTCCTCTGTGCTGATGTTCTAATTGCTGTGTCACTATCAGAACTAGAGAAGTAGTTTCAGGTGTGGAAGCATGGATTAGAATCGAAGGGCCTTAGAGTCAACCTAGCAAAAACCAAAGTCTTAATAGGTAGGAAGGCAGACAAAACCACAAATCCCTTCAGGTAGATGGCCCTGATCAATCTGTAGAAAAGACGTAGGTAGAAACTCTATAAGATGCACCCAGTGTAAGCTATGGACACATAAGAGGAGCAGCAATATCAAAGGGAGGCTAACTAAGGAGATAGTTTTTGTATGTGGCAGATGCTCAGGAGCAATAAACACTGAAAATGTGCAGAGAACAACTTCTGCCACATCCTAGGGAGAAAAACTACGCGTAGTTGATAGCTTCCATTACCAAAGTGCTCTGAAAATTTAGCTGCTAGAATAAGAATAGCCTGGGCAAAGTTCAGAGAGTTCTTACCTCTGCAGCTGACAAAGGGCCTCTCGCTCAGAGTAAAAGGTAGACTGCATAATGCATGTGTACGAACAGCCATGCTACATGGCAGTGAAACATGGGCCGTGACTGAGGACATGCGTAAGCTTGCAAGGAATGAAGCCAGTATGCTCCGCTGGATATGTCAGTGTGCATACTCAACAGAGTGTAAGTGCTTTGAGAGAAAAGTTGGACCTAAGAAGCATCAGATGTGGTGTGCAAGACAGATGACTGTACTGGTATGGTCATGTGTTGCGAATGGATGAGGATAGCTGTGTGAAAAAGTGTCACACTCTAGCGGTTGAGGGAACCTGTGGAAAAGGTAGACCCAGGAAGACTGGGATGAGGTGGTGAAGCATGACCTTCGAACATTAGGCCTCACTGAGGCAGTGACTAGTGACCAAGACCTTTGGAAATATGCTGTGCTTGAGAAGACCCAGCAAGCTAATTGAGACCATAACCTGTGGCCTATGCCAGTGATGTAACCAGCCCACTTATGTGTACCTTTCCTTCACTGGACACTAAACTCTGCTTGCAAAGACCTGTTGAGGCAAGAGAAATCGAAATCAAATTCGATGACAGCACTGTATGACTGGCATCCATGCTAGTGGAGCGCTAAGAGCACCATCCGAGCATGATCATTACCAGGGCTGCTGACTGGCTCCCGTGCCAGTAGCACGTAAAAAGCACCAAACAAGCATGATCATTACCAGCATCACATTACTGGTACTTGTGCCGGTGGCACATGAAAAACAACATTCAAGCGAGGTTGTTGCTAGTGCTGCTGGACTAGCTCCTGTGCAAGTGGCACATAAAAACACCATTTGAGCGTGGCCGTTGCCAGTACTGCCTGACTGGCCCTCATGCTGGTGGCATGTAAAAGCACCCACTACACTCTCGGAGTGCCAGATCAGATTGGAGCCTGGAGCAGCCATCTGGCTTCCCAGTCCTTAGTGAAACCGTCCAACTCATGCCAGCATGGAAAGCGGACGTTAAATGATGATGACATATACATATACATATACATATATATATGTACACACACACACAAATATATATATAGACATATATATATATATATATATATATATATATATATATATATATATATATATATATATATATATATATATATATATATTTAGTTTCAGTTCAAGGACTGCGGCTATGCTGGGGCCGTTTACTTTGCTACACTTTCCTCTGGTGGATGCGGAAGTTTGACATTGCTGCCCTCATTTGTGCTTCTTGCCTTGAGGTAGGTTCAACCAGAACTCTTGACAGAAAGTGATCTAGTTTTGTTTTGAAAAAGCCTACATCCATGCCATGCAGGTCTCTCAGGCTTTGTAGGAGGATATTGAAGAGCTGTGGGCTTTTGAAACCCAAGGTGTTGCAGTATCTGGTTCTGTATCCTAATGGCAATGTTGGGGTTTGTGGTACCCCATCCTGCTGTTTATGTAACTGACAATGCCAAAGATTGACACAAGTTTTTCTAGGATTTTCCAGATGTGTATACTGTATATCTTTCCTACCTTCACTCCAGGGAGTAAAATCTTAACTCTTTCAGTCTCTTCCAGTAGATGATATGTTGCATTGTGTTGACCTTCTTCGCGTAACTTTGCTGGGTCGCCTCAAGTTCCATTGCTAATTTTACACTGTTTGGTGACCACAGTTGGGAGCAGTAATCCGGATGGCAGAGGATTAAAGTCCTCCAGAGGTCAATCATGGTTTCCTTTTCTCTTGTTTTGAAAGTTCAAAGGACCCATCCAGCCAGACATCTGCATTTTATTGCCAACTTAGTTATGTGCACTTGGAAAGATGCATCATTACTCATGTTGATGCCTAGGTCACGCACTGATTTGGATTCATGGACTGGAATCCCTCCTGGGCCAGTGTATCCTATCTGCTTTTCATTGAGTTTCCTGTGTTGGTAGCACAGGGCTTGGAATTTTCCATCATTAAACTGCACGTTATTTTCCTCAGCCCAACTCATGTTGTAGATGCTCAATGTCTCCAGGGTCCTGCATCCCCTGAGAGATTTTTGTATTGTCTGCATAGTTAGCAAGGGTGGCTACCTGAGCAGCTGAGAGCATATCAGTGAGGGCCAGTATAAATAGCAGGGGGCCTAGAACAGTGTCTTGTGGAATACTACTCATTATTTGTGTTTCCTTGGAGGTGGTCCATTGACCACTGCTACCTGACTTCTATCTTCTAGAAAGTCATGTAGCCATTCTCCAAGTTTTCCATCTATGCCAGGATTTCACAGCTTGTGACAAAAAAATACCATGGTCAACTTTATCAAAGGCTTTTCCAACGTCGACGTATATTGCGTCCACATTTGAGTTGTCGAGCAGCTGCTTTAGCACTCAGTCGTAATGCTGCAAGAGCAGGTCAGGTAGCTTCTTCCTGGTCAAAAATCACGCTGGGTGTCAGTCAACAAGTCATTCTTTTCAAGGAATGCAATTAATTTCCTTCAGACTATTCGTTCCATGACTTTGCTGATGTGTGAGGTAAGAGAGATAGGCCGATAGTTTTTAGCATTTGCTCTGCTTCCTCCTTTATGGATAGGAAATATTATTCCCTTCTTTAGTTTGTCTGGGTGCTTACCATTTGCAATGAAGCTCTGAAATAGTAACTGCAATGGTTTTGCAAGGATTTGTTTGCATATATGCATATATATATATATATACATATGTGTGTACATTATGTGGGCAATATTTTCCAACCAAGATGCTCCAAGTGTATCTGATTCACCAAGTGTTTCAATACTGTGTACGTACATACATTTTACTAGATTGCAAACATTTATTAATGGTTTTTCCCTTTGTGTTAATAATAATTCATTAATAAAACTGTCATTCATTAATAAAATGTCATTAATAAAACTGTCGGCATTTTTTATGACATGGGTAAGTTTAGCTTCTTTAACCCTCCAACGTGGAGTATAGGCCGCTTATAATTGAATTCCATGTCGCATAATTTCTCGCTTCTGTACTTATACTCTGCCATGAATGTCCCCCTTTCTCTAGTTCCTTTTGTGTTGATCTACGCCACGAGTTCTTAGGCCTACCCCTCTTTCTATATCCATCCGGATTCCACTGTAAAGCACTTTTCGCTACATTTGGTGTGTCCTTTCTAATTGTGCTACCAATCCACTTCCACTTTTTCTTAAAAATTTGCTCTCTAATCAGAACTTGATTCGTTCTTTGCCATAGCTCCATATTGCTTATGTGTTTGGGCCATCTGATTTTAAGTATACTACGCAAGCACCTGTTGATGAATGATTGTATTTGCTTATTTGACTTAACTGTTGTTCTCCATGTCTCAGCTCCATACAATAACACTGCTTTTACGTTAGTGTTAAAAATTCTTATTTTCTTCTTTATTGAAATTACACTTGCGCTCCATACTTTTTTTAACAGGTGGAAAGTGGTCCTTGCCTTACTTATTCTCGTCTTAATATCTTTGTCGGTGCCGCCTGAGAATGTTATCTTATTACCTAAATACGTAAACTCGGCTACATCCTCTAGTTCACCGGTTTCTAGTTTAATACGTTCACTGTTTTCTTCATTAACGTGCATAATTTTTGATTTGTCGCGGTTGACTTTCAATCCTAGTTTGGCAGCTATTGCTTCTAATTTTGACATTTTATTTTGCATTTGGCTATATGTTTGTGAAAGTAGTGCTATATTATCTGCAGAGTCGAGATCTTCTAGAGCTTCTGCATCCGTCCATTTAATGCCTGTTTGGCATTCAATCGTAGTTTCCTTCATAATCCAATCTATAACTAGTAGAAATAAAAAGGGAGAAAGTATACAGCCCTATCGGACTCCTGTTTTTACTTTGAATTTATCTGTAGCTCCGTTTCCTTGCAAGATTCAGCATGACATTCCTTGGTAAGTTGCTCTTATTATAGATATATACTTGTCTGGTATGCCGTAGTGCTGCATAATTCTCCATAAGCCTTCCCTATCTACACTATCGAATGCTTTTTCGAAATCAATAAAATTAATATAAAGCGGTGCATTCCACTCTGCGCTTTGTTCCAAGATGATGTGAAGAGTGGCAATTTGATCTACACACGAACGGTTCTTCCTAAATCCGGCTTGTTCTTTATGCAACAATTTGTCGACTGCTGTCCTCATCCGCTCCAAAAGTATCCTGTTAAAAACTTTTCCGGGAGTCGATAATAACATAATCTCTCTATAATTTCTGCAAACACCTTTTTTTGGCAATTTTACGATGAGTCCCTCTTTCCAATCATTAGGCACATTTTCTTCCTGCCATATCTTAGAAAATAATGGATGAAACATTTCTACCGCTATTCCTATAGCTGATTTCGTTGCTTCAGCTGGAATATTGTCTACATCTCCCGCTTTCCCATTCTTGAGGGATTGTATAGCCTTTCTTATTTCAAACTTGGACGGTGGGTCAAGGCTGATGTTAAGATCCAAATTTCTTGGCACAATGTTGGCTATTGTGTCTGGAGGTAGTCTATTGAGTAAATTTTCAAAATGCTCCTTCCATCGATTTTTTTGTTCTAGAATTGATGTTAGCATCCAGCCATCCTTCCCTTTTACTGCTTTTTCTACTCTTACTCTCTTCCCGGATAGTAATTTAGTTGTGTTGTACAGCTCTTTCATGTTCTGGCGTTGGGCTGCACTTTCTGCTGTCGTTGCTAAATTTTCGAAATATTTTCGCTTGTCTCTTTTTAATTGTTTTTTAACTTTCTTATTTTGTTGGCTGTAATTTCCCTGACTTCTATTTATCTCTACTTCTGAGCTTGCCAATAGTAATTTTTCCTTTAGCTTCTTTCTTACTTCTATGGCTGTTAGTGTCTCTTGTGATATCCACACCTTATTCTTTTTGTTTATACACCCTACGCATTCTTCTAATAATGAAATAAAAGCATCCTTAATTTTCGACCAAGTATGTTTTATTGTGTTGCCTTGCATCCTTTTTACTTGCATTGATTTGCATGATAATGCTTTTCTGTATTTTATTTGGGTATTTTCGTTGAACTCTACATTCCTCTTTTAAAGCCCTTAACTTCAGTTGTAGTTTGCCAAATAGTAGGTGGTGGTTGGAGGTTGCATCAGCCCCTCTTTTTACCCAAACATCGAACAGTGATCTCCTGAACTTGCAGCTTACACAGATGTGATCGATCTGATTTTGCGTTTTCAGATCTGGCGATATCCATGTAGCTTTGTGAAGGTCTTTGTGCAGAAATAAGGTTCCTCCAATGACCAACTTGTTATTTGCCCAAAAGTCGGCAAATAACTGGCCATTTGCATTCATGCTTCCTAGACCACGTTTTCCCATAATGGCTTCATATCCTAAATTAATGTTTCCGACTTTTGCGTTGAAATCACCCATAACCATTTCCAAATTGATTACAAAAACACTGATAGTTGACAAGTCTTGTCGTATTAATTTACCAACTGAAGGTTTCCAGAGTCAAACGTGTTTTATGACGCCGAATAGTCAAAGCCCTAGGGAAGCTAGTTGGCTGATACTGCTTTCAACAAAGGATTCCACGAGGTTTGGTGTGTGGAATGTTTGAACAATGTTTACTGCTGGAAAGTGTGAAAATATTAGCAAAGAAATGGACAATTACAAATTGGAAATTTTGGGTTTGTGCGAAACTAGGTGGATTGATAATGGACAAACTAAGCTAGCTTCAGGAAAAACAATTATATACTCAGGGCACAAAGATGATAAGGCGCATCACACAAGGGGAGTAGCTCTGATGCATTAATGGAATGGCAACCCATAAATGAAAGATTGATACTAGCAAAGTTTAGAACGTCTCATAAGAGGATTTTCCTAACAATCGTTATGTGCTACACCCCAACAAATGATGCTGATGAATTAGCAAAAGTTGAATTTTATGATACTCTGCAGAGCATAATTGAAAAATATGGGTATGTTAGTATATATATATATAACCAATATAAATATATATATACAGATACATATATATATAAATACTAGCAGAAATACCCGGCTTTGCCCGGGTTAAAGAGAATAATGAAATCTAAAAACGCCGTCTAGACTATGCAACCCTCAACTGTTAGTAGCTACGATACCATATTTCTACATTAATAACTCTCCAATCCATGCCAGCATGGAACATAGACATTAAGTGGAATGCCAGTCTCTCATCTAGGAGGGCCTTGAAATCAATGTTACCAACTGGGGACTATGTGTGTCGTAGTGATAATAAAAAGACCCAAAGGAGGTCTGCAACAAAATAATTTTACTTAACACTTTGCAAGTGAATCAGTGGAGGCAAAGATGCGTCTCATTTACTTGACAATTTATGCACCACATTGCAGAAATCACAATGAAAGTATATCTGAAAGGGTAGTCTTACACTTGTACCGTTGAATTACAAATAATGCTCATCTGTTATGTTCGGGTTAAAATTTCATCAACATCAAAAATATATGAATTTTCATGGGAGTTATGGCCGTTATACATAGAATATAATTTCCAAATTTCATAAAGATCCGTTCAGTACTTTTGACGTAGTTTTGGATAAGAAAACAAATGACTAATGTGTGTGTTTGTGTGCATGTGTTTGTGTGTGATGGGTGTATATATGTATAGATATCTGTATGCATGTATATATATGTATATATGTGTACATATTACATGTACATCTATATATATATACATCTACACATGTGTATACATATACATGTATGCATATAGATCTATATTTATATATATATATCTATGCATATACGTGTACATATACATGTATATGTATACATATACATCTCTTTCTCTCTCTTTCTCTCTTTCTCTCTCTCTCTGAAAGTATTGAAATGTGATTGTTTCAGTTAGTGGAATAACGTGTACATATACATCTATATGTATACATATACATCCCTCTCTCTCTCTCTCTTTCTCTCTCTCTCTGAAAGTATCTGTCATTACAGTATCGAAATGTGATTGTTTCAGTTAGTAGAATAGTTTCATTTTTAAAGTGAAAGTATTTGACATGAGTGTTTTTGTTTCACTTTTGACACGTAATACTTAAATAGTGGAGGAGATATTATGTTGCTGTGAGCTCGAACTCTGCAAGAAGTTAAAATTTTTTTTTGACTAAAACACAACTGGAACCCTAAGTAAGGCATGTGTAAAATTTGAATGAAATTGGTTGCGTAGTTCTCGAGTTTTAGGGATTCACACAGACAGACAGACAGACAGACACACACACATTCTCATTTTTATACATATAGATTACATACAGAGACATATACATATATTACCTATATAGATAAATAGGCATTTACATATGTGTGTGTGTGTGTATTAATTATGTAATGAGTATATACATGATGATGTTTACATTTTAACTATGAAAATGTAGGATTTAAAAAGAAATTATGAAACATATATAAAATTTTTGCTTTTTATTATTCTAAATATGTTGCTCTGAACATTCATTTTACTCAATATATTTGCAAACTCATTTCATTTATGATTATTACATTGTAATAATATTATATTATATTATAATAATATTATATTGGAGTTTGGCAACATATTAATAAGTGAGCTCTTAAATTCAGTGGATATATTTTAGTGCTTAAGCACTAATTTAATATATAAATATTGTTCACACACATGCACACAAATTGTGTGTGTGTGTGTGTGTGTATGTGTGTGTGTGTGTATATATATATATATATATATATATATATATACACAGATATGCATTTGCTAAAAGAAATCAAAGAGAAAAGTATGCAATACATACTGTACAGTTAATTATAGTAATAATGACAGTGAGAACTCTAGAATTTTCACAGTTATTTACTTTGAGTTTGTGCTGTCTACTCATGAAAACTATTCATAAGCAACAATGCAAATGTCAGTGGAAACATCTGTGAAAAAATCTTACTCCTTCACTGTTGTCATGTATATTTGTGTGTCTGTGTACACACACATACATATACATGAGAGAGAGAGACACACACACAAGCATACATACACACATGCATGCATATGCATGTACACACACACTTTTCTTCTTTTAATTAGCCAGTTAATGGCCGTAAGTCCACTTTTACTTTTTCATCACTGCTCAACATGCCAATAGTTGGATAGAGACCATCTTTTGAAATTTTCATTTCTCGACTACCAATTGTACGTCCGTTTCTGGTGAAGAAGACCTGACAAGAAGAAAAGGAATTGAGAAATATGTAACTTGAAACAGTTTGCACTTTGAGAGAAAAGAAAAAAGAACGAAAATCTATTTGTAAAAACAGAAAAAGCATGAAAATCATTTAAATATTTTGATCAATAAATTTAATCTGCTTATTCAGAAATAATAAAAATTCTGTTGCAATCAAGCTTATTCTTTTACTGGTTTTGAACATTGGAGTGTGCCATAACATAGCATTATTTTATTAACTCCAGTACTTACATTTACTGACCTTGGAAAGATGAAAAGCAAAGTTGGTTTGGTAGGACTTAAACTTATTAGGACGTAAACAAATGACCCAAAGTATTTCGTCTTTAGCTCTACCTGTTCTGCCAAATGCTGTCCACTTCAAGCCTGATGTAATGTTTTTGTGGTATGTACGTTCATTGCCTACCTACTATGACCAACAACATAGTAGAATATTGATACTATCAGAATCCTAATCTATATCTATTATCTGTTTTTCTTTACTATCATGGGGTAGGCTGGATCTACTGTACAGTATATTGCCACTACTTTGTTTTCTGTTCTCTCTTCTGTGAGACCAGTACCCAGAGACCTGACTGATCTGACTACTTATGTTTTTCTGTCTGTTTCATCACCCATTGGCGTTGCATACTTATACTAGCAGAATCAGCTCTCCTGCTCACTTAGATTGTTTCATTTAATACCTAATCACTATCTCAATTCACTAGTGCTCTGATTAACATCATATATTCAATGAATCATTTTCATCTCATTTAATCTCCAGCCAGCCACTGCAGATCTACTATATTCAATGTCCATGTCTCACTACCATGCATTATTATGTTTCTTATATAAGTTGCATAAAGTTTTGCTTTAACAACAGACACCCTATGTTACCAACATTGGAAACACCTTTCTGAACAGCTTTCATTTCTGTATTCAAGCTACGGTACTTTTGCTACAAAAACTTCCTGCATTGATTAGCTCACATAGATAACAGAATTTATCTTAGAAGTTTAGATAAATTAACAAATAATTTTGTTAATAAATTAACAAAGATCAACTCCCAGTATGCACCAACTTCTATTTTCAACTGATTCCTCTCTGCTTCTACTAATAACAACTTTTATGAAACCCCTTCTACTCAGGCCAACCCAAACTACATGTCCCTGCTTTTCTGATCACACCATATTTCACATCCTACTCATATCTCAGGTCTAGCTACACAGTTTCTGTTATCTTCTTGAATTTCCATCCTTGGTTATGTCCTTTTAACATACGGTAAACTACAGATGTTGAAACTGAATGTAAACTGCATAAAGGCTTGATCAATTAGTGTACCATTCAGGGATGAAGAAAAATTCTGAAATGGAGTTTTGGGTAATATTGGGGTTACTGCCAGCATTGAGCACACTATAATTAATGCAAGGAAGCCAGTCACTTGGGATCTCTTTGAGGATTGAATGTATAGCCACATCAGAAAAGTATATTCTTAGTTAAATATATGATGAAATTCCAAATTAGCAACTATCAGCCAATCTGGAGAAAAGCAATGAGATTTAATTGTAACTGTCTGCACTACTCCGCTATTGCTGTACACTTGTATAATATCTAGGTGCTGACGAAGAAGACAAGCATACTTTGCTGAAGTTGTCTCTAATAATACTAAGTTGACTGAAATTGTATGTGTGGTGACTCTTTATGCAGTAAAGAGGAAATAATGGACAGCATTGGGCTGACTCTTGCTACTTGTTTGAATGTACAGGAGATTTCAGATGGATGATGTTCTGGAGAACAAGTATTGTGAATAGTGGTTAATGCAGGGCAGGGTTGTGGGGTAAGAGTTGGACACATCCAAGGTGACAAAATGTGGATAGAGAAGTGGGTCAGGGTGTGAGTGGTGGAGCTCCAAGGAACAAAGGTCATTACAATAGTGATAGAAAAGACAAAGAGGAGACAGAATGCCAGTGGGCCAGTGGCCAGAGTTGTCCATTGTAAATAGAGTGCCAATTGGCTGAGTAGCCCTTCACTCAATATGACACAGGATGTCAGTGTACATAGTAGCAGCACCCTCCTAGATGCAGAAGCATTACTCCACTGAGCTTTGCTGAGTGTCAACAGTTGTTTGGGGCTAAAATGTCTTCTGGTCCTAAACAGAAGAATTTGGATGCGGTTTCTAGCTGTATTAAGGACAAGCTTTTGCCATGAGAGACCATCAGTGATAATGAGAGCCAGCATTTGTAGAGACTGTGAGGGCACTAGCTGATTGCTATTCATGTTTAGAAGAGATTCCTTTCATTATTCTATCTATTTCATTACCGTGTAAACATAGTTTCGTCTTCCTTGGTCTTAAAACAAACTTAATTCCTTCATGCATATTCACTATTCGCTACCTATTCATTTATTCATGTTTGTCACATTGTCGCTTATTTCTCTAATTTTGTCACAGGTTGGCTGACCAAAAATTCTAAGATTTTTCAATTCTATTTCACTATTATCAGTATTTGCTGTTTCATTAAATTATGTTACCCAAAATCCCAAAAGAATATTTTTCTCCATCGTGTTCTATCCCTGACCACCCAAACTCTGGCCCCCTCTCTGTTTTGATTACCACTTACTTCACCAACACTTCCCCCTCCTCCACCACCCCACCCTATATAAACTAGTGCACGCACTTTGATTCTCCTACTCCATTTTAAATACTTCCCCAAAAGAAAATGAATCCAGAAGATGCTCTTGTCAAATTTTGCTATTTTGCGGTATGCCCACCCTCCTGCCCCCATCACCTGTACCGGAAGTCCCTATCCTCTGTCATCCTCTGGTTGTCTCCCATGAACACTTCTAAAGGCTTAACACCATCCCCACCCCTACTTAGGGTTTATCTCCTATGTAAGGTAGTGATCATATAATGAAAGATATGATAGTGAAGTGTATGCAGGTTGAATGAAGGCTACTGCTTGTTTATGAATTCTGCCAAATGTGAGCTTTCTTTTCAGGTACATGACACTGCTGTCCCCCATCCCAGGGTCTCAAGGGCTCACACCTCCCACACCCTCAGGGTTGGCACACTCAACGTGGGCATACTGAAAGGTAGGTCTGGCGAGATTGTTGAGATGCTTGAACAGAGATTGGTTAGCAACCATTATCTCGGCCTATGCTCCTCAGCCGGGGCTACCGGATGGACAGAAAAACTGATTTTATAACACCCTCTTGCAAACTACCTTGTTGACGAATGACAGGGACCTTCTTTTTGTGGCTGGTGAGTTCAATGGACATGTTAGACAATATGCAGGGGGCTTTCATTGCGTACATGGCGGCTATGGTTTTGGTTCCTGCAATGAGGAGGGAACCAGGCTGCTGGAGTTCTGCGATGCAAATGATCTTATGGTTTGCATTACTAACTTCAGGAAACCTGCCAGTCACTTATTCACCTACTGTTCTGGTAGACACACTAGCCAAATTGACTACATCCTCACCAAAAAAAGGAAAAGATGACAGCTTATAAATGTCAAAACATTCCCAGGCGAAGAATGTACCCCACAACATAGACTAGTAGTTAGCGACTTCAGGATCAGGGCTAAATGGATGACCAGATGTATTACTCGAAGTCTTTGAGGAATTAAAAGGGGGATATAACATCACATGATGTGGAAGACAACTGGAGGTTTCTACGGGACAACCTGCTGTGAGCCAGTGACCAGATCTGTGGATGGTGCAAAGTCCCCTCTCTGTCCAAGGTAACATCCTGTTCCGTGAGGACCAAAGACTTGAGATATTTCATGTTGCAAGACAATGTGTGAGAAAGAATCATGATGTCATAGGAGAGAAATGTGTCTGCATGGATGATGGTTCACTTGCATTAAACAAGGCTGCAAAGAGAGAGGTTTGGAGATGCCACTATGAAAGGTTAAATAAAGAGAATTAATGTGAGAAAGAGAGTCTGCTGAATGCTGACCCAACAGAGGGACCAGTTATCTACCTTGGTAGATAAAGCAATTAAGGGTATGAAGAGAGGGAAAGCCCCTGGCCTATCAAGAATCAGAGCAGAGATGCTCAAAAGATCTGGGGGCGTCGGCTATAACCTAGTCACCCGTATAGTCAACTGCTATAATAGCCCAACTAATTAGGGAGAGAGTCAGTCAAGATGAGATGCAGTTTGGGTTCGTGCCAGGGAAAAGCACCACAGATGCTATATTTCTGGTAAAACAGTTGCAAGAGAAATACCTAGCGAAAGATAAGCCTCTGTACCTGGCTTTCGTTGACATGGAGAAAGCCTTTGACAGGGTCCCCTGATCCCTTATCTGGTAGTCAATGAGGAATCTAGGGATAGATGAATGGTTAGTGAGAGCTGTGCAAGCCATGTACAGGGATGTTGTGAGTAAGGTGAGGGTTGGCAATGAGTACAGTGAAGAATTCCAAGTACGATCAATCCTCAGGCCCCTCTTATTCATCATAGTCCTCCAGGCAATAACAGAAGAATTCAAGACAGGATACTCCTGGGAGCTCCTTTATGCTGATGACCTTGCTCTAATTGCTGAGTCACTATAAGAACTAGAGGAGTAGTTTCAGGTGTGGAAGCATGGATTAGAATCGAAGGGCCCTAGCTAAAACCAAAGTCTTAATAAGTAGGAAGGCAGAGAAACCACAAATCCCTTCAGGTAGATGGCCCTGATCAATCTGTAGAAAAGGCGTATGTAGAAACTCCATAAGATGTACCCAGTGTAAGCTATGGACACATACGAGGTGCAGCAATATCAAAGGAAGGCTAACTGGGAAGATAGTTTTTGTATGTGGCAAATGCTCAGGAGCAATAAACACTGAAAATATGCAGAGAACAGCTTCTGTCACATTCCAGGAAGAAACACTACAAGTAGTATCAACTAGTACAAGTAGTATCAACAAGTAGATTCCATTACCTAGGGGACCAAGACAGTAGCAGGGGTGGATGCTCTGAAAGTGTAGCTGCTAGAATAAGAATAGCCTGGACAAAGTTCAGAGAGCTCCTACCTCTGCTGTTGACAAAGGGCCTCTCGCTCAGAGTAAGAGGTAGATTTTTATTGTCAATAGTTTATATATGCACATACACATTTTGAGTGAAAAATTTCCAGTCATATGTGTGGTGTGACGTCAGTGTCTGGGGAGGCTGACCGGAAGGGCGAGTCGACCGGAAGGGGAAAAAGGGCAGAGGGAGCCTCGATCGGCGTTCGTGCCCTTTTCGAACGGGGCTGCCGTCAGGACAAGACGTGTTAAGCGACGGTCTAGGTTTGGGAAGGTTTGGGAGAAGCAGCTGCTATACCTGGTGTACTTTGGGTCGGGGCAAGCTTCAAGGATCGGATACCGCAAGACGGACTCGCAGTCGAGGAAAGGAAAACCGAGGTAAGGCAATTACATCTACTCGTATGCACACACCACAATATGGACATTATAGCATAAAATATGGTCATTGGGGTCCAACTGGACCCCATTGGCCTTCTGTGAAATTATTTTTTTTTGTTCTTTTTTCAGATATTCTGATGAATTTTAAGTCAATTTTCTTCGTATTTGTACTGGTATGAATCGATATACTAAATAATTTTGTTTTATTTTTATTTAGTGCTATACGTATAGTATATAAAACTATGAAAAAGTGGTAAATTTCTTGTTCTGTATCATGCACTCAAACATATATGAAAATAAAGTTCAGTGGCACTATTTACCCGAACACAAGTTTCTGAATGTTGTTTTTCCCATATCTCGTTGTCTTCAGAACTACTATCACTGAAATCAGCCAAATCTGTAACATCTTCAGGAGAGTTTGATACAGAGCCCTGACTGTCTAGGTCCACAGTGTAATCCCGAGGAAATGAAATACCACAGCCCATTCGGTCACCTGAAATTAAACCAATCAGTAAATTAAATTTATAACTTGCATTTTTTAATGCATCACCTCACTTTCTCTGTTTTGTTTTGTATGATATCTCTCCCCTCTGTTAGGAGGCACAAGCACTTACACACACACATGTACACACATGATGGAAACTTCCACCTACCAAATTCAATCACAAGGCTTCGGTTGGCATGAAGCTATAGCAGGAGACACTTGCCCAAGGTGTCACACAGTGGGACTGAACCCAAAACCATGTAGTTGAGAAACAAGCTTCCTAACTACACAGCCATGCCTATATATATATATATATATATATATATATATATATATATATATATATATATATATATATATACATACATACATACATACATACATACATACATACATACATACATACATACATACATACATACATACATACATACATACATACATACATACATACATACATACATACATACATACATACATACATACATACATACATACATACATACATACATACATACATACATACATACATACATACATACATACATACATACATACATACATACATACATACATACATACATACATACATACATATATATATATATATATATATATATATATATATATATATATATATATATATATATATATATATATATATATATATATATAGTAAGAGGTGGGATATAAATATCCAGGGAGATAACACATTACTCTATGTAAAGTGCCAAGGCCAGTTTGTTCTGATGGTATATTTAAGGTATATTTCCTAAAAATTACCATCTGATGCTACAGTTTATTTCTTAGCTACTTAGAGTGTAAAATCACAATACGGATAAAGAAAACAAAGAATTTGAACACCCAGACTTTCTACTTGGTTTATTCATAAGAATTGTCAGATATATATCAATTGCAAATTGCTGTATATTTCTATGCAGGGATTTATGCTGCATTATTTGTATGATCTCTTCAGGGTGAATAAATATGTCATTGTTCAAGGAGTAATTTTTCCTGTTATTAATTTGAATCAGGCTTGGTAGTGGTAGTAGTAAATCATGTTCAATGATGAATTGCTATTCACAACTGATTTTTTTTGCAAAAATCCCGTAGCACCAGCAGCAGTCTTTGTTGATGTTGACAAATTTTACTGGACTGTAGGAGAGTGGTTATTTATAGAACATTTTTCCTTTGAATTATTCTACATTCCTTATAGTCATGCTGTATTTCAAATAGATTTCAGAGTTGGTTGCTCTATTTAAATTGTGATAGAAATAGTAGTGGGTCATTACAGGTCAGTAGGTACTATGTGGTTAATAAAATGAAGTAGTTAATTGTAAATTTTATAAAACTTTTTTCAATTTAAATTACAATTATTGTTTTAAAGAGTTGAATGGCTAGAATTACATGGTTCTTGCTTTCTATTATTTATATTTTTTTAAAATAAGACATTTGTGCAAGCAATTAAAACTTTGAAGTAAATATTTGGTATAATAATTCTAGGCTTTAATTTACTACAACCACTACCAAGCCTGATTCAAACTAATAACAGGGAAAATTACTCCTTGAACAATGAAATATTTATTCACCCTGAAGAGATTGTACAAATTATGCATAAATCCCTGCATAGAAATATGCAGCAATTTGCAATTGACACGATTGAAACATGTGTCAGACAACTATTATGGATAAGCCAAGCGAAAGTCTGAATGTTCAAATTCTTCATTTTCCTTAGAATCAGTATATATATATATATATATATATATATATATATATATATATATATATATATATATATACACATATATATACATACATACATACATATATATATATCTATATATAAAATACAAGAAAACAGAATTCACAAGACTCTTTATTTAGAACCACTGCGATTGTTTTGACTCATCATGCTTTGGTACCTAACAGGTGAGATGCTGTACAAACAATTGTCATGCATCATAAGGGCAGATGCATTTCCTCAAGTAACTTTTCAAAAAGTCCTCCTTTTTTATTTGTCATTTCATTTATTTCTGTAACAATACATTTTGGTAATTGTGGCATACTGTCTCCATAAGAAACTAACATATGAAGAATTTTTCTCACATAAGCAATAAAATAAAGTATACAAGGATAAAAGAACAAGGAATCAAAAATAAACTAAATAAATCAAATAAAATGTAAAACACTGATAATAAGATACCATTAGATAAAAACATAAAATATACAATCAATTGGGATAGAACAAAAAAGAACAATCGGATATTTATATTGAATTTTACATCTCATCAAAACAAATAAGCATATCCACATATGCATCTAGTATATATAAATCACAGGATGTGTGTGTATAATGACTAACGCATGCATTTCCACAATTCTCAACTGATTTTCTCCAAACTTTACACACACATTACTTATGTCCCAAGGATGGCCATGCACTATAGCATCTTGCCCAGAGCTCCCACGTAAATGGACATAGTTGTTTTGTATGTAGGGTCTTCCATATTTTCTTAATCTTTTTATAAAAGTGAAAGGATTTTGTCTATTTATTTCGACTGTCCACCTGCATGGTGATCCAGTCAAGAAATAGGATTTGGATGCTGTCATTTTATTTTCATGTAAATAAATGTTTATATTGATTTAAAAGATTTATCCAAAAAATCTTATTTAGCTGTTATTCTTAGCACAACACATGTTATGTCTCTGGTAATTTTCTTTTGTGTAAATAAATGTTTGTGCTAATTTGAAAGAATCATCCAAATTCGTTTTATGTACATAGTTTTTTTGTATGTAGGGTCTTCCATACGTTTTAAATCTATATGGTGGTTATCACATATATTTATTTATATGTTGTAATTCTGTATTACTACTTTTTATACTTTTTTATGAGTATTGGTGTGTATAGTTTGAGTTTTGGTTAGAGAATATTATAAAAGTGAAAGGATTTTGTCTATTTTGACTGTTTTCAATACTTTTAAAATCTGTATGGTAGTATATTTGCATTACAGAATATCTTTTAGTTGTTTTCACATTTTTTTGATTTATTATTTATTTATATGTTTTAATTGTGTATTATTACTTTCTATATATTTTTATACGTGTATTGCTTTGTCTTGTTTGAGTTTTGGTTAGAGGATATTATAAAAGTGAAAGGATTTTGTTTATTTATTTATTTCGACTGTCCACCAGCGACAGTGATTAAATTGACGAGGAGCACTGTACATGATGAATATCCAACACCAAACAACCTTAATATCCCTATTTAAGCTGCATTAAACTTTGGCAAGCTTACCTTTACCTATTCTGAGTTACTTGAAAGGCGATGTTCCCTTTCCTCTCTTCTATACCTTTGTTTACCTACCAATGCATGGTTTCATTTTAAGGATGCTTATTTACCCATCCATTATGATATTTTGACTGTTGTCCATTGTTTCAGATATGTTTTAGCATTGTCATTCTAGCTTTTTTAAACAATCATATATGATTCGTCTCAAAGAAACAACCTTTCAATAAGAGGTTTGCTTCCACTAGTAAAATCTATATGTATCTTTCAGAAAGCTCCACACCAATTTCACTTTATGCAGCATTTGCTGTTAGTTTATGCACAGGTTATGTGAGAAGACAGAATAAAGGGGCTTTTGTTAGCTTATCTTTCTGAAAAAATAGCTCCCTTTGCTGTTGAAAAAATAAAAACTCACAGAGGAGAAGTTTCAATGTCTTCCTTCAATTTCCTTACACCGTTTATGTGGCTGTTTCTGACAAGAAATTTAGCTTTCATGTAAAACAACTATATTTTGTAGTCAAAACATATCAGTAACACTACTTTGCATCGCTAGCAAACATATATGTTCTATGATCATAAAAGTGCAACAACCTCCATAATAACCAGCCTTCAATTTGATTTTTCGTTCCTAGCTTAATTGGAAACATGGATTGCCATGCTACTCATAAACCTTCTCAGCAGTTCAATTATTTGGTGAAAAAAATACCACCAAAGCAACTAAAGCATGTATATATACACATACACATACACATTTATATGTAAACATATACATACATTCAACTACACCCAACACACACTCGCTCTCTCACACACACACACACATGTATATATACATACACACATGCATATATATATATATATATATATATATATATATATATATATATATATATCCACATGCATACTAGACATTAAGGAGACACTGTTTGCATTTCTTATCTCTTTGTAGCAACATTTTTCATTTTCTCTACATCTTGTCTAGTGACAGTTCTTGGGATTTCTGGAACCTATCTATTGAGTAAATTTATTACAACTCACACACAAATATATATATACTTATATATATATATATATATATATATATATATATATATATATATAGAAGAAATACGAGGAATGGAAGAAAAAATAATAATGAAACAATAGAGTACTAAAGAACAATTGTATATTCAGGGATAAAAGCGCATGTCCTTTACAAAACCAGAGTAAAAGGTAGACTGTATGACACATGTGTGTGAACAGCAGTGAAACATGGGCTGTGACTGCTGAGGACATGAGTAAGCTTGCAAGGAATGAAGTCGGTATGCTCCACTGGATGTGTAATGTCAGTGTGCATACTTGACAATGTAAGCACCCTGAGAGAAAAGTTGGACTTAAGAAGCATCAGATGTGGTGTGCAAGAGAAACGACTGCATTGGTATGGTCATGTGTTGCAAGTGGATGAGGACAGCTGTGTGAAAAAGTGTCACACCCTAGCAGTTGAGGAAATCTGTGGAAGAGGTAGACTCATGAAGACCTGGAATGAACATTGGCCCTCACCGAGGCAATGACAAGTGACCGAGACCTTTGGAGCTATGCTCTGCTTTAGAAGACCCTGCAAGCCAAGTGAGGCCATAACTGTGGCCTATGCCAGTGCTGTATAACCAGCCCATTTAAGAGTACCCTACAATCATTGGACAATGAACTATGCTTGCAAAGACCTATTAAGGCAAGTGAAATCACTGTCGTGGCCGATGACAGTACCACCTCATTAACACGTGTGCCAGTGGAACGTTAAAAGCACCATTCAAGCGTGATCGTTGCCAGGGCTACTGACTGGCTTCCAGTGGCATGTAAAAAAAGTACCATTTGAGTGTGGCTGTTGCTAGTGTCGCTTGACTGGCTCCTGTGCAGGTGGCACATAAAAAGCACCATTTGAGCATGGCTGATGCCAGTACCACCTGACTGGCTCTCGTGCCAGTAGCATGTAAAAGCACCCACTACACTCTCGGAGTGGTTGGCATCCAGCTGTAGAAACATTGCCAGATCAGAGTGGAGATTTGTGCAGTCTTCTGGCTCGCCAGCCCTCAATCAAACCATCCAACCTATGCTAGCATGGAAAGCAGATGTTAAACAATGATGATGATGATATTTATATATATATATTTTCAATTCTTTAAAACAGTTCAGCTTTAAACCTGTGGTCATGCTAGCTGTGCTACACCATTATTTAAAACCTCTTCTGATATGTGGCATTTAATGAATGAGGCGAATGAGGGAGTTTGATGCTGCTACCCTTATCTGTGTTTCCTGCTGTGAGGTAGGCTCATCTGGAACCCTTGACATGAAGAGATCCAGTTTTGCTTTGAAGACACCTACATCCTCACAATGCAGGTCTCTCAGATATTTTGGGAGGATACTGAAGAGCTGTGGGCCCTTGAAACCCAAGCTGTTGCAGTATCTGGTCCTGTATTTTGATGGTGATGCTGGGATTTTTGGCACTCTGCAGTGACACCCCATTCTGCAGTTTGTGTAACTTTCAGTGCCAAAGTTTGGTACAAGGCCTTCCAGGGTTTTCTAGATGTATACCACTGCATATCTTTCCTGCCTTCGTTCTAGAGAAAATAGTTTTAATTCTTTCAGTCTTTCCCAGTCGCTGATACGTTGCATTGAGATGATTTTCTTTGTGTAGCTTTGTATATAAATACATATAGTGTGTGTGTGAGAGAGAGAGATGGGATAATTAAGATGAGACTTATCAGAGGTAAATTAACAGTTATATTTATCTCTGCTTATGCTCTTCAGTCTGTGCTGACTGATGAGCAGAAGAACCAATTCTATGAGGTCTTTTTGCAGACTACCTCAATGACAAATGACAGAGACTTTGTTATTGTGGCTGGTGACTTTAATGGACATGTTAGACAGCATCCCCATGGACCTAGAAATGAGGAGGGAACAAGACTGCTAACTTCAGAAAACCAGCCAGCCACCTAATCACTTACCAGTCTGATGGGCACATAAGCCAGATTGATTACCTCCTCATCAGGCAATGAGATAGATGGATGCTTAAAAATGCAAAGTCTTTTCCAGGTGAAGAGTGTACAACCCAACATAGGTTACTAGTTAGTGACTTCAGAATTAGAGCTAGAAAGACTTAGAGAAATAAATCAATTTGGAAAAGAAGACTACAGAAACTCAAAGACACAGCAAACACACAAATTTAGAAATTTCTTAATGTAAGCTTCTGACAAAAGAGAGGAAAAAATAGGGACATATAGCTTAGAGAACAATTCAAAGTTCCTGTGGGACAATCTATTGAGGGTTACAGATGAAATCTGTGGTTGGTTCAGAGTCCCAGCTAGACCAGTAGTGACATGGTGGTGGAATAAGGAGGTAGACAGTGCCATAAAAGCAAAAAGACAGGCCTGGAAAGACTGGAAAAATGGTGGAAGCAGAGAATCGTATCAGGTAGCCAAAAGGGCAGCTAGGTATCAGGTTTATATAGCAAAAGGAGTAGCAGAAGGTAAGAGATTTGCAAATGTTCTACAGCATAAGAATCAGAGGTATGAGGTGTTCAGGATTGCAAAGCAGTGTATCAAAGAGAATAGAGATATGGTGGGCGAGAAATGTGTGCGAATGGATAATGGCATGCTTGCACTTAGTGACACTTCCATGCATCTTTTTTCTCTGAGTCACTATGAAAGGTTACTAAATGGGGAAAATGAATGGAAGAAGGAAAGTTTACCAAATATCAAACCAACTGAGGGATCAGCCATCAGAGTTGATAGCATAATAGATAAGGCAATTAAGGATATGAAGACAGGGAAAGCCTCTGAGCTATCAGGAATCACTGCTGAGGTGATTAAAATGTCCAGTGGTGTAGGATACAGCTTAGTCACTCATATAATTAATCAAGTTATTCAGGAAAACACCATCTCCAATGACTGATGTAGTAATATTATAGCTAGCTACTACAAGGGTAAAGGTGATGCCTTAGATAGAAACAACTACAGAGGTATTAAACTGCTAGACCAAGTCAAGAAAGTTACTGAGAGGGTTATAGCTCAATTGATTAGGAATAGAATTAAATTAGATGAGATGCAGTTTGGTTTTGTACCTGGGAAGAGTACCACAAATGCCATCTAGTAAGACAGCTTCAGGAAAAGTACTTAGCCAAAAGTAAGCCATTGTACTTAGCCTTCGTTGAGCTGGAAAAAGCTTTCAACAGTTTTCCTCTCTGTTATATGGTGGTCTCTAAGGAAGTTAGTAGAGGAGTGTTTTGTTAGAGCCGTACAAGCCATGTACAGTGGTACTGTTAGTAAGGTGGGAGTTGGCCATGAATAAAGTAATGAATTTAGCGTATAGGTGGGGGTTCACCAGGGCTCAGTTCTCAGCCTACTCTTATTCATTATAGACCTCCAGGCCATAATAGAAAAATTCAAAACTGGGTGCCTGTGGGAACTGCTATATGCTGATGACCTTGTTCTTATTGCAGAATTTTTAGCAGAATCGGAGAAGAAATTCCAGGTATGGGAACAAAACCTGGAATCAAAGAGCCTTAAAGTTAACCTGGTTGTTAGTAAGAAAGAAGATAAAACTCTCTTTCTGTCAGGTAAATGACCCTGCATAATATGCAGGAAAGGAGTTGGAAGAAATTGCATTCACTACACTCAGTGTAAACTATGGACACATAAGAGGTGCAATGGAATCGCAGGTAGATTAACAGATAAAGTAGTCTTTGTATGTGGCAGGTGTGCAGGAACAATAAGCACTAAGAGCACATGGGACTTAGATTCTCACAAATGCCCAGGAGGCTCTCTTGAGGTTGTAGATAGCTTCTGTTACCTAGGTGACCAAATTAGCAATGGTGGAGGATGCTCTGAAAGTATTGTTTCTAGAATAAGGATAGGGTGGAGGAAGTTCAGAGAGCTATTACCTGTTGGCAACAAAAGGACTCTCTCCTAGAGTGAAAGGTAGACTGTATGATGCTTGTGTACAAATGGCTATACTCCATGGTAGTGAGACATGGGCTCTGAATGCAGAAGACATGCGTAGACTGAAGAGAAATGAGGGTAGTGTGCTCTGTTGGATGTGCAACATCAGTGTGCATATACAACAAAGTGCAAACACATTGAGAGAAAAGTTGGGCAAAAGAGGAATCAAATGTAGCTTGCAAGAGAGAAGACTATGTTGGTTTGGAAGTGATGCGTATGAATGACAGCTACATCAAGAAGTGCCAGTCACTGAATGTGGATGGTATCTGCAGAAGACCCAGGAAGATGTGAGATGAAGTGGTGAGAACTGATCTCAGGATGTTGGGCCTCATGGAGGAAATGACAATAGACCAAGATGTCTGGTAATATGAGGTTCTTGAGAAGACACATCTACGTCAGTAGAACTGAGTTCTAGAAGTGCTGTGTGTCCCACTCACACTTAACAAGCAAACTTCTCACATAGCCTACCACAACAAATCAAACTACATCTCTTCTCTTCCTCGTGTATTTCCACTTCATGCACTATGCTTACCTCCCACTTCCAAAATCCTGTCCTCTTGGCCCTGTTTCACTGTATCATTCCTATCTGCTAGCACCTGACCTGTGTGTTCTACCCACACACAACAAGAAAACTTTTCACACACCCTACCCCAACAAACCAATCTACATCTCTTCTCTTCTTCACATTTCCTCTTTCATACACTATACCTACCTCTCACTCCCCAATCCTGTCCTTGCAGCCCTGTTTCTCTGTATCATTGCTATCTGATAGCCCCCCCCCCCCTGCTCTATATATACCCAGGTTTTTTGCCACTCACTTGCCACTCCCTCTTTGCACTCTCTAATCATGCTTTTCCTTTACTCAACCATCCCATTTATATTCTAATCCCTGTCCCTTGTGAGTATGCCCAGCAATTTGCCACAATCTCTATCCTGCTGTCTCCCACTCTCTCCTTCTCTTCCCTCAGGTTGGGTAACCATGTATCACCTTTGCAGCAGCACACCTGTTTCTATCTTCATTCCTGATCTCTCTCTCTCTCTCTCTCTCTCTCTCTCCAGCCGGGTAACCTTGTACCTCCTCTACAGCAAGACACCTATGTCTTTCTTTCTGTCTCACTATAACCTTTCACCACCCGACACAAGACACCTCCTTCAATGCACCCTCCTCTCTCAAAAGTTTTTGTCTTGCAAAGTACTTGGTGATCCTGTCAGTATAGGTGCCACTTATTAAGCATCCAGCTGTAAAAACCTTGCCAAAACTGACCTCACCTGTGCTTGTGCCATGTAAAAAACACTTAGTCCACTCTGCTGAGTGGTTGGTGTTAGGAAGGGCATCCAGCTGTAAAAATCCTGCCAAAACAGTCACAGAAGTCTAGTGCAGGCTTCTGCTTGGCCAGGTCTTGTCAAACCATCCCACCCATGCCAGCATGGAAGGTGGACGCTAAATGATAATGATGATGATGGTGATGTATAATACGTTCTTGTGTTTGTGGAGAGTTATTCTATTTTAATGCCTTATTAGTTAACACACTCACCAGTTCGATTTCCACTCATTTACTTATTCGTTTTTCCTAAAATTTTCGTTGCTTCTTGCAACCTCTTCAATAGCTTTTACTCCCCAGACACAATAAAATATGCTTCAACAAACAAATTCACATAAAGAAACTTGCAAACCAAATACAAAAATGAAATATATATATATATATATATATATATATATATATATATATATATATATATATATATGTATATATATATATATATAATAGATAATATAGATATAAAAATAATATATATACATTTAATCTTTAATTCTTTCATTTGTTTTAGTCATTTGACTGTGGCCATGGTGAAGCACTGCCTTTAGTTGAACAGATCTTATTCTTTGTAAGCCTAGTACTTATTCTATCAGTCTCTTTTGCCGAACCGCTAAATTATGGGGATGTAAACACACCAACATCGGTTGTCAAGCAATGGTGGGGAGGACACAAACACAGACACACAAACACACACACACACACACATATATATTATATGACTACTGACCGAGACCTTTGGAAATGTGCTGTGCGTGAGTAGACCCGGCAAGCCAAGTAAGATCGTTGCCAGTGCCCCTGGACTGGCTCTTGTGCGGGTGGCACATGAGATGCACCATTTTGAGCGTGGCCGTTGCCAGTACCGCCTGACTGGCTCCAGTAGGATTTTCGAGTGAGATCGTTGCCAGTGCGCCTGGACTGGCTTGTGCGGGTGGCACATAAAAGACACCATTTCGAGCGTGGCCGTTTTCGTGCGGGTGACACGTAAAAGCACCCACTACACTCTCTGAGTGGTTGGCGTTAGGAAGGGCATCCAGCTGTAGAAACTCTGCCAAATTAGATTGGAGCCTGGTGTTGCCATCCGGTTTCACCAGTCCTCAGTCAAATCGTCCAACCCATGCTAGCATGGAAAGCGGACGTTAAACGATGATGATGATGATGATGATGATGATATATATATATACACAACAGGCTTCTTTCAGTTTCCGTCTATCAAATCCACTGAACCTGGAACCATGTGGCTGGTAAGCAAGCTACTTACCACACAGCCACTCCAGATATATAATTGTATAGAATACAATTATAATTAAGAGCACAGAAGCAACCATGCCTATATGCTGAAAATAGATGCCAAATATGTCTAGCCACCCAAAATCTTCACTTTACAATATACACAGGTTGAAATTGGGAAAAGTGGGCTGACCAAAAATTCATAAAATAATTCAGACAGTTTTGGATTGATCAATTTCTGGATTAATTTAATAACTTTTCCTTCATCAGCAAAAACATACTGAGTGAAATAAATGAAAATATTTATACATACCCATACACAAAATGCCAGTACATACAAACATTCATAAATATATACGCATCAAATTCTGTAGTTCACCTCAACATGTGTGCATTTGGTATATAAATATAATATATATAGATATATAATTGTATAGGATACAATTACACTTAAGGGCATAGAAGCTACCATGCCTATATGCTGAAAATAGATGTCAAATACGTCAAGCCATTGCCAATCTTTCCTATATGTACATAGGTTGTAAATTATTTTTGAATTTTAAATCAGTCCACTTCACTGCTTTCAACCTGTGTGTATATAGTGAAAATTTGCAATGGCTGGATGTATTTGATGTCTATTTTCAACATATAGGCACGGTAGCTTCTGTGTCCTTAAGTGTATCCTATACAATTATATATCTCTATATATGTATTTTACCTAAAAGATTATTTTTTATATGCTGGCCATTGAAAAAATTCATTAATTTTTATGATTTTATCCTTTAATTATGTTTATATATATACTAGCCTAAAGTTAAAAAAATGTTAAAGGAAATAAATATATTTATTCTGATAAATCTGTTTCAGAGGCCTACATAAACTGAGACAACGAATTAGGAACAGAGAATTAGTGTGCCTCCCTACGGACAAGTCTGGCAGACTGTCAATAGACAGCCATCAGAACTATGTCCAAACCATGCAACAACACATCAGTAACATGAGAGAAGTTACACCACAAGAACATGAAAAAGTGGAAAAAGTCCTCAACGCACACATGGGAATGTGGTGCAACATACTCCAACCTACAAAAAGGACAGCACACAATTTCCAAGCTACCAACAACGACATTCCTACACTATACGGGTTACGCAAAGACCACAAACCCTACATAAGCCCTGTCATGGGGCTTCCAACCAGACCAGTTTGTGGAGCAAATATCTCCAGCAACTATAGACTGTCCTACTTCCTCTCACAGGTATTACGACCTCTCAATAGAGATGTCTCCAGATGTCTGTGTGAGCATGGAAGATCTCAGTAAAATCAGTACTTGCAACCACTCCAACAACCTCACAGGTTGTGTAGTGGGTAGTATGGATGTGATTTCACTCTACCCATCTATAGACATAGATTTTGCTGTGGAGATATGCATTCAGGTGATCTGTGAGAGTGAAGTGGAGTTCCGCAAAGTCAACACAAGGGAACTGAGCCTCCTCCTCAGACTAAGCTACAACAGTAACTATTTAGATGACCATGACCTCAGTAGATTCTGCCCCACCAGGCCACAGAGGGGAAGACCACCCACCATCACTTCAGCAGTGAAAAGAAGCACCACTGAACGCTAGAGTGGCTGGACTGCACCCACCCAAAACCCTAAGAACAACAATCAGGTAAAGGAAATGATTGCTCACGCAATAGGGGCCAGTATAAAAACCATTTTGAAGAACCACATAGTAAAGTTCAACAAAAAACTATACATGCAGGTTCAAGGTACAGCCATCGGCGTTAGTGTAGCTGGAGATGTGGCCGGCCTCTTCATGACCTGGTGGGACAGAAAACTCAAACATATGTTAGCAGAACAGTCCACAACTCTTCTACTTTACAGCAGATATGTAGATGACATTAATATCATAGTTAGGACCAACTCTAGTGACGGTTGTGTAGAAACCGAAAGGAATGTAATGGAGAGTATCTAGCAAATAGCTATCTCCATCCACCAAAGTATCAAGGTAACTATAGATTACCCGACTAAACACCCCAACAATAGGCTCCCGGTACTTGATACTGAACTTTGATTAGAGACTGTGAACAATAGAGTGCAGCTCCTCCACTCATATTATATGAAACCCATAGCTTCAAAACATGTTGTTCACAAGAACTCAGCTTTGTCACAGCATGAAAATTAACATACTGATAGCAGACTTAGTTAGGATAATGAACAACATATCCCCACTATGCGAACCCTATGAAACGAAAAAACGTATACAGAACTTCATGCACCGCATGCAGTTCTCTGGATATGATCAGAAATATAGGGTTCGAGTATACAGGGGAGCTAGAAAGAGGTTAGATAAGATTATAAGTAATGATACCAGTGGTACCTGCCCTAGATATAGAAACAAAGAATGGAATAGGATACAAAGAATTTGTGACAAAGCCAACAAGGCGAACACGTGGTATAAAACCGACAGATATCAAGGAGTGATGTTCGTAGAGGCCACAGCCCATGGAGAACTAGCGTGTAGGTTTAGAAAAGCTCTGAAGGAGTCCAAACTCAACATTAAGATTGTTGAAAAGCCAGGGAACTCCATCAGATCACAACTATGTAGGACGTACCCCTTTGAGAATACCATATGTACCAATGATAACTGCATGGTATGTAGGATTAACCCTGGCACTAACTGCAGAAATAGAAATGTAGTTTACAGCATAAAATGCATGGAAGGTGCTTGTGAAGACCTGAATATGACATATATAGGTGAAATATCTAGGAGCATTGCGGAACGGATAAACGAACATATGAGACAATATGACGACAAAAAACAGTCCTCCATACTCTACCAACATGCCAAAGACCAGCATGGAGGCAACTTGAGTCAACTTGACATCCGCATCTTATCCAAGCACCCAAAAGACCCAACTCTAAGACAAATACGGGAGTACGTCCTTATAAATGAAACTTCCCCAATACTAAATAGGAAATATACATAGATGTCATACCCCCATACCCACATTTTACACAGGTAAAGTAGAACAGTTGATGGGCCTTTATGCAGATATATGTAAACCAACAGGTCTACATACAGACGGGTAGGTACATAGGGTATATGAACAGACAACCACATACACAAATAGAGACTGAAACACATGGCCACATATACACACACACTTGTCCACACATATGAAGATGTGCACCCATACATACAAACATGGTACAAAGCAGCAAAACACACACACACACTCAGACATGCACACACAAGGAGACAGAGGTACATACATACATACACACACATACATAAAAAAACCAAAAAAAAACCCACACAAATGCAGAATACATACATACATACATGCAAACACACACATACATACATATATACATACACACACATACATACATATATACATGTGCACGCACACACAGGCATACATATACACACATGCACACATACATGCATGCATACATACACACACACTGAGACACACGCATGCGCAAAAACAAACAAAAGCAAAAACAGAACGCAGCGTAAATAACGGACAGAGTCAAGACTATTGAAAAGGTTGCAAGACGCAATGAAAATTTTAGGAAAATAAAAATAAGAAATAAGTGGAAATTTTAACGGTGAGTGTGTTAAATTTTAAGGCACAATAAGAAAATGACTCTCCCCAGACACAACAGAATATGCTTCAACACACGAAATCACATAAAAATTCTTGCAAACCAAATCCAAAAACGAAAGATAAAAAATATATTTTCAGAAAAATTCTCTCAGATGACGTAAGTATAAACAGTTATTAAAACAAATCCTGAAATCAATTAAAGTTTAATTTTCTAAATATACAATGTTTTTAGTGTCCTTTAATTGGGGTACAAATAAAAAGGGACTTCCAACTCGTGAATATCCCACATATAATTGCTCATGAGAGAAGCAAGGTTATGTCCAACAACATTGAGTGACTGTCCTTCAGATTTGTTTATCAACATACCAAAACTTAGTTTCACTGGGAACTGGAGCTATTTAAACTGAAAAGGGAGGTCAGATGGGATTAATGGGATCCTTGGAATGAAGACATCCTCACCCTTATATTTGTGTGATAATTGTTGCTTCTAGGACATGGAGTTGCATTGCTTTCACCACCAGACTGGTGCCATTGCACAGGTAAGATGGATCCAGATTCCTGAGCAGCATGATTGGGGTCCCCTTTTTAAGTGTGGTGGCATCCCAGATGGCTGTAGAGAGTTCAGGAACTCAGTTGAAAAGACTGTAGCTTGGTCCTGATCAATGACAGTGTCGATAGATTTGAAAGACTGTTCTTGACTGGCAAGAGCTGCAAGAGATCCCAATTGATTTTGTTGACAGCATCATTACATGGAGCTAAGATGGCTCACTCACATAGCCATTGACTGTTGCTAAAGTTTTATGCAATGTTTGGAAACATGTATTTTGAGATCATTGATAGTTGGTACCATCTCACTACAGGGTAGCTTGTGTTGCTGTTGCAATTCTCCATATAAATGATAACAAAGTGTATATCAAATGAAATTAAAATCCTGGTTCAGTGACAGATCAATCAAGTTAGTAAAGTATTAATGTTTTTGGTAACAACATATTTTCTCTTGAAATTGGATATTGAAAAAGAGAGAAAATGCCACCCTCTCTTTTGTAAGAGAAATTAAGTTAGCTTGGCTTGTGTAGGGTGCATGACATCATCTGTAACGCTTTCCAATGTCTAATATGTACATGTATGATCTTTAGATCTTTATAGAGGGGGTATTCTTTCGTTACAAACAGCATAGTTGTCAAACTCGATCCGTGAATAAAATTTTTTTATCTCTTTACTCTCTTTGGAAGGTGATATTTGCTTTGATGTGAGAGGAGAAAGTGAAAGATGTATGTGCGTGTATATGAAATGGAAGATTGTGTGCATGTGAGAGAGAGAGAGAGTGAGTGAGTGAAGATGTGTGCTGTCATGTATCTTTTGCCTGAATATGTAAGTGGCACTCTCTCTCTCTCTCTCTCTCACACACACACATACACACACACACACCTATCTTTCATATACACGTACATGCATACATCTTTTTTATATGAGTGTGTGTATGTGTGTGAGAGAGAGTGAGTGAGTGAAAGTGTGTGTTGTCATGTATATGTAAGTGGCACTCACTCTCTCTCTCTCACACACACTATCTTTCATATACATGTACATACATAAATACATATGCATACATCTTTTCATGTGGGTGTGTGTGTGCATGTGAGAGAGAGTGAGTGAGTTAGTGAAGATGTGTGTTGTCATGTATATATTTTTTTGCATGTATGTGTAAATGGCACTCACTGTCTTTCACATACATGCACACATTATCTTTTATATATACACGCGCATACATAAATACATATGCATACATCTTTTTTTGTATGTGCATGTGTGTGAGAGAGAGTGAGTGCCACTTACACATACATAACAACATGCCTTCACTTACACTCTCTCACACACACACATCCATCTCTCACTTTCTCCTTTCTTTCAATTTCTGCTCTCAAAGTAAAAGAATACCAAAGGGGGTGAGTAATAGGAGGGTTAGGGGGTGGTCGGGAGAGGGGAGAGGTTTCTCAACCTTCCCTTCCCCTTTAATTGAGAAGGTATAGAAGGGGGCCCCGCAGTCTCTACTTTTGGAGGGGAGGCGTTCCTCCCCACCCACTGGCTAGTATGTAGTATTAGTCATCAGCATACAATATTTTTTAATATATATCCAAGTATAATTACTCACATCTGATTTAAAATAGAAATATCCATTGTTAATAAGTCGAGTTGCTCCAAGAATATTAAAAGTAGGTAATGTAAGTTATCAATCAGTATATAATATTTTTCAATCTATATCCAAGAATAAATACTCACATCAGATTTAAATGTGTTAATAAGGCGAGTTGTTTCAAAAATATCCAAAATATGCATTGGAAGTTTATCAAGATATAACATTTTCTAATTCCTATCCAAGTAGAAATAGTCACATCAGATTGAAATATGAAATACCGAGTGTACTCTAGCTAATTTTATTAGGTCCATTCCATTTGAATAACTCATGTTGATATCTATAGCTTATGTCACGGGAATATTGAACTTTAATGTTTATTGTATAAATTGAAAGATGTCCTTCAGTGTATATTGCCAAAAGGACCGAATGAATGAATGACATATCAATATAATAAGAGTTTTTAACAGGTATGCATCCGTATGATGACCTTTTGTTATTTAGAAGCCTTACTGTTTCTTCCTCTTCTGAAAATTAGATATGTTGTGTGTAACATCAAGTTTTAAAGTTTACATTATAGTAATTCCAGTTCTTCGCGGAGAACTCCTACAAGAGCAGGGGTTGCAGGGGCTTAGCACTGGCCCTACTGTAAAAAAATTTAAGGTTTCGAGTTACAGTTGGGGTTAGTATTTAGCAAGTATGGTGTTATTGTAAATATTTACCAAATTTTTATCTAGTCACAATTATGTTTATCAGCAACCAATTGGTGTGAATGCGCAAGCGACAGGACTGTACACACAAATTTTGTTTAGAAAAGTACTTTTATATACCTTGCTGTCAATTCATTGGATTAATCACAATGTTTTTGGTAACAATATATTCTCTGTATATTGAAAAAGAGGGAAAATACCAACCTCTCTTTTTGCAAGAGAAATGAATTTTGGCAGTAAGGACTAAACTCATTGTTTCATTATTGACTGTTGCTAAAGTTTTAGCCAAATTGACTACATCCTCACCAGAAAAGGGGAAAGAGGACTGTTTATATATGCCAAAACCTTCCCAGGCAAAGAATGTACCCCTCAACACAGATTAGTAGTTAGCGACTTCGGGATCAAGGCTAAATGGATGCCCAGAAGTAGACCAGCTTCGAGGAGAAGGGTCTGGAAGCTTAAAGATCCTGCAAATGGACAGAGACTTAGAGATGTGTTATTTGAAGCATTCGACAAAATAGAAGGGGATATAAATAAATAAATGCGCCATTTTAAAGCCTAGCCAGGCTCATGGGACTGGTTTCCTGGTCTCAATGGCGTATGTATTCCCCAACTGGACAGGATGCCAGTCCATCGCAGCGTTACTCATTTTTGCCAGCTGAGTCGACTGGAGCAATGTGAAATGAAGTGTTTTGCTCAAGAACACAATGCGTCGCTCGCTCCAGGAATCAAAACCATAATCTTACGATCATGGTGCTGACACCTTAAACACTAGGCCACACGCCTCCACAGAACAGGATATAGCATCACATAATGTGGAAGACAACTGGAGGTTTCTATGGGACAACCTGCTGAGAGCCACTGACCAGATCTGTGAATGGTGCAAAGTCCCCTCTCGACCCAAAGTAATGTGGTGGTGGAACAATATGTTTGACAGGGCTAATAGACAAAAAAAACAGGCTTGGAAGAGCTGGAAGAACGGAGGTAGTGGGGAATTGTATCAGACTGCCAGAAGGGAAGCTAGGAGACAGGTTTATTTAGCCAGAGGGGAAGCAGATAAGAAAAAATTTGCCAATGTTCTGCACCATGAGGACTAAAGACTTGAAGTATTTCGTGTTGCAAGACAGTGTGTGAGAGAGAATCGTGATGTCATATAGGAGAGAAATGTGTCCGCATGGATGATGGCTCACTTGCACTAAACAAGGCTGCAAAGAGAGAGGTTTGGAGACGCCACTATGAAAGGTTGCTCAATAAAGAGAATGAATGGGAGAAAGAGAGTCTGCTGAATGTTGACCCAACAGAGGGACCAGCTATCCAAATTGACAGTACCTTGGTAGATAAAACGATCAAGAGTATGAAGACAGGGAAAGCCCCCGGCCCATCAGGAATCACTGCAGAGATGCTCAAAATATCTGGCAGTGTCGGCTACAGTCTAGTCACCTGTTTAGTTAACCAGGTGTTACACGAAGGAGTCATTCCCAATGACTGGTGTAGCAGCACCATAGTCAACTGCTACAAAGGTAAAGGTGATGCTTTAGACACAAATAATTACAGAGGTATCAAGTTGTTGGACCAGGTAATGAAGGTCACGGAGAAGGTCATAGCACAATTAATTAGGAAGAGATTCAGTTTAGATGAGATGCAGTTTGGGTTCGTGTCAGGGAAAAGTACCACTGATGCTATATTTCTGGTAAGACAGCTGCAGGAGAAATACCTAGCCAAAGATAAACCTCTGTACCTGACTTTCGTTGAGAAAGCCTTTGACAGGGTCCCCCGATCCCTAATCTGGTGGTCAATGAGGAAACTAGTGATAGATGAATGGTTAGTGAGAGCTGTGCGAGCCATGTACAGGGACACTGTCAGTAAGGTGAGGGTTGGCAATGAGTACAGTGAAGAATTCCGGGTAGAGGTAGGGGTCTACCAAGGTTCAGTCCTCAGCCCCCTCCTATTTATCATAGTCCTCCAGGCAATAATACAGGAATTCAAGACAGGTTGACCCTGGGAGCTCCTCTATGCTGATGACCTTGCTCTAATAGCTGAGTCACTATCAGAACTAGAGGAGGAGTTTCAGGTGTGGAAGTAAGGATTAGAATCGAAGGGCCTTAGAGTCAACATAGCTAAAATCAAAGTCCTAATAAGTAGAAAGGCAGGCAAGCCACAAACCCCTTCAAGTAGATGGCCCTGCTCGATCTGTAGAAAAGGTGTAGGTAGAAACTCTATAAGATTTACCCAGTGTAAGCTGTGGACACATAAGAGGTGCAGCAATATCAAAGGAAGGCTAACTAGCAAGATAGTTTTTGTATGTGGCAGATGCTCAGGAGCAGTATGCTCCGTTGGATGTGTAATGTCAGTGTGCATACTTGACAGAGTGTAAATACCTTGAGAGAAAAGTTGGACTTAAGAAGCATCAGTTGTGGTATGCAAGAGAGACGATTGTGCTGGTATGGTCATTTGGTGAGAATAGATGAGGATAGCTGTGTGGAAAAGTGCCACAGACTAGCTGTTGAGGGTACCTGTGGAAGAGGTAGACCCAGGAAGACCTGGGATGAGGTGGTGAAGCACGACCTTTGAACATTAGGCCTCACCGAGGCAATGACTTCTGACCGAGACCTTTGGAAATATGCTGTGCATGAGAAGACCCAGCAAGACAAGTGAGACCATAACCCGTGGCCTTTACCAGGGGTGTAACCAGCCCACTTATGCATACCTTTCCTTCTTTGGACACAAAACCCCCACTCTATCTACCTCTATTTCTATTTATTTACTTTTCTTTCCCCGTTACCACTTAATAGCCACCTCTGCTACTATTTTGTTATTGAACGCTGATATTTTCACGTCTTTTTTTCTCTGGATGTTTACAATATCAGGATTTTATCCCACATGGATCTACGCAGGATTGCATCTAAGGACTTATGCATTTGTTTCTACAACATCAGAAAGTAGAACTATAAACTTTTATGCTTCTTTTTTCTCTCTCTTTATCTCCTTATTCCTTTATTCCCTTCCTTTTTGTCATCATTCCATTAATATATACTCTTCTCATTTTCCCTATTTGTCTCTGATGATGGAATATCCCATATTTGGGATATCCTAGAAACAGCTGTAAGACTTTGAATTTTTTCCAATAATAATAATGTATATGACTTGAGATGTTTGCCTTGCCTTAATGTTTGTTGTCCGCTTTAACAAATATATATATATATATATATATATATATATATATATATATATATATATATATATTTGACAGGAAGGACAACAAAAGAAAGAAAGAGACCTCGATATTATGCAAATAGAGGAATTTATCTGTAAAAATATGTGACACTTATTCAGTAGCCATGATAAAACTCCGAGTTTCGGATGCCAGGGTGGGAGCCCACGCCAACATCTCTTCAGTTATCCAGCCAATTGAAAATTCCTGTGAAAAATGACCGTCAAAAACAAAGGGAAATTACTGTGTAGTGACAAAACGCGTCTATAACTGCGTATATTATCGCATGCACGCATATATCCATATACGCACGCACATATCTCTATATACGCATGCACATATCTACATACACACGCATCCATGTGCACACTTACAAGCGCGCACATATAAAGTTCCTTGTACGTGTCTATAAGCGTACAAGGAACTTTATATGTGCGTGCTTGTGAGTGTGCATGTGGATGCGTGCATATGTAGATATGTGCATGCGTATATAGAGATATGTGCATGCGTATATGGATATATGCATGCATGCGATAATATACGCAGTTTTAGACGCGTTTTGTCACAGTAATTTCCCTTTGTTTTTAACGGTCATTTTTCACAGGAATTTTCAATTGGTCGGATAACTGAAGAGATGTTGGTGTGGGCTCCCACCCTGGCATCTGAAACTCGGAGTTTTATCATGGCTACTGAATAAGTGTCACATATTTTTATATATATATATATATATATATATATATATATATATACATTATATAGGTTAATGAGTAATGTGCCAAAATCTGGATGCCCTAAGACTTTTGTGACTGAAAAGAATGAGATGATAGTGGCTATGACATTTGTGAACAGTTCAAAGAAGTCCACACGGCATGCTTCTGTAGAACTATCCATACCAAGAAGATTATTGCAATGCCTAATGCATAAGCTGAAATTAAAACCTTTCTGTCCACAACTGGTACATGGTCTTTTGGATGACAACTCAGATCGCAGGCTGCAATTCTGCGAAATGATGTGTGACCAAATCGCTAATAAGCAACCGGACTATCTGGATAAGGTCATCTGGTCAGATGTGGCTTGCTTCAAATTATCTGGTCATGTAAACAGGCATAACTGCATGTATTGGGTTGATAAAAATCCCTATTTGACCATAGAATATCAACTGAACCAGACTGGCATTACAGTTTGGGGTGCACTCTCAAGCAAAGGTGTTATCGGACCCATTTTCTTTGAGAGAACTGCTTGGAAATGCTTCATGATGTGGAAGTACCACAACTCAGAACAAAAGCTAACTTTCAGCAAGATGGAGCACCTTCATATTATGTGTTGACAGTAAGAAACGACCTTAACCAAGCCTTTCCACAGCATTGGTTTGGAAAACGGGGTAGCATCGAATGACGACCATGTTCCTTTGACCTGACATCAATGGATTTCTTTTTCGGGGTGCTGTAAGGAACAAGAATTATGAGAAGAATCCCAAAACAGTAAATGAATTAAAAGATTACATTTTTGAGGCATTTGCTGAGGTTGATGGAGATCGGAATCTGTGTTCTGAAGAGGTTTGAACAATGTTGCAGTCTTGAAGGAGGACATTTCGAGCATCTGAGAGATTAAACATTATTTAAGATGTGCATAAACAATATGATTGTAAGATAAAAATGTAAATGAAATAAAATATTTTAAAAGAAATTGTAAGTGATAACTGTAAACCTTACTTTTGGATCACTCTGTATATATACATATGTATATTATGTACATGGGAGAATTTACGAAAAAAACAACAGACGAAGACAGGTGATGTAAACAACAAATGGATGTATTAGTTTAACGCTCGGGATATTATGTACATATATATATTCTTTTATCTGTTTCAGTTATTTGACTGCAGCCATGCTGGATCACTGCTTTTTGTTGAACAAATCGACCCCAGGACCTATTCTTTTGTACGCCTACTACTTATTTTATCGCTCTCTTTTGCCGAACTGCTAAGTTACAGGGAGGTAAATATACCAACATGGGTTGTCAAGTGATGGTAGAGATACAAGCAGAGACACACAAACATACCACACACACACACACATATATATATATATATATATATATGTATATATATATATATATATATATATATATATACACAACAGGCTTCTTTCAGTTTCCGTCTACCAAATCCACTCACAAGGCTCTGATTGGCCCGGAGCTATAGTAGAAGACACTTGCCCAAGGTGCCATGTAGTGGGACAGAACCCGGAACCATGTCGCTGGTAAGCAAGCTACTTACCACACAGTACTCCTGCGCCTATAATATATACACACACACACATATATATATATATATATATATATATATATATATATATATATATATATTATTATTATTATATATACAGGGGTTGGACAAAGTAATGGAAACACTTTAAAATTTCAAACAAATTTATTTTAATATGGGGTAGGACAGCCTTTGGCAGTAATTACAGTTTGAATTCTATGATGTATGGACTCGGACTAAGTTTGAATTATTTCCAAAGGAATTTTTGTCCATTCTTCAGCTAAAACAGTCTCCAGTTCTTGTAGTGATGATGGTGAAGGAGATTGACTCCTTACTTGTTTTTCTAAAATGCACCATAAATGTTCAATAATATTGAGAATCCTGAAAGATTGTGTTGCCTTCTGGAAACAGTTCCACAACCATAGTATGAATTTGATCAGATAAAATGCTTAAATAGTCTTGACTGTTAATTCTGTCATGGAGGGAAATCATTGGGCTGGTGGATTTCCAAGGTATAGCCCCCCCAGATCATCATAAATCCTCCTCCATGTTTAACAGTTGGAAGAAGGCAGTCTGGGTCAAATGCTTCTTTTGGTTGTCTCCACATGTATACTAGGCCAGTGGTCAGAAATAAAGTAAAGGATAACTCGTCCAAGAAAATAACATTCTTCCACTGCTCTAGGGACCAATTCTGTAGATTTTGACTGCACTCTAAATGCTTTGCCATGTTTGTTTTTGAAAGTAGTGGTTTTCTGATTGCAGCCCTCCCTTGAAATCCGGCTTTGTGCAGCTCCTGGCAAACAGTTTTTATGAAAACTGGGTTCTCAAGAGCTCTGCAGTAATTTTGGGAGCTGTACTTTTGTGATCTTTTCTAACAATTTGCGTAAGAGTCCTTCGGTCCCTATCTGAAAGTTTTGGTTTTCTTCTGGAGTTTTGTTTTGATGAGGAAGTTTTTCCCTCTTTCTCAAAGGATGTCATTACTTTCAAGACAGTACTTCTTGATACACCAAAGATTTCAGCAGTTTTCATTACGCTAAGCATCTGCTATATGAGCACCAACAATTTGATGTCATTGAAAGTCCGAGAGATCCGTCATTTTAATGAATTTTAATTTCCTTTTTCTTATGATATCTGAAAAGAAACAGCAATTTTAGCAAAACATATTAAGCAACACTAATAATAAATAAAAAAACATAAAAATAAACAAGCTTTTGACGGTTTTAGAGACATTTCAAAATTATGATGCTATGATACTAGGTGTTTCCATTATTTTGTCCAACCCTGTATAAGTGAAGGCGCATGGCTCAGTGGTTAGAACATTGAGCTTACGATCATGAGGTTGTGAGTTCGATTCCCAGACTGGGCTGCATGCTGTGTTCTTGAGCAACACACTTTATTTTACGTTTCTCCAGTTCACTCAGCTGTAGAAATGAGTTTCTAACGTCACTGGTGCCAAGCTGTATTGGCCTTTGCCTTTCCCTTGGATAACATCGATGTCGTGAAGAGGGTAAGCTGGTGTGCAAGGGTGACTGCTGGTCTTCCATAAACAACTTTGTTCGGACTTGTGCCTTGGAGGGTAACTTTCTAGGTGCAATCCCATGGTCATTCATGACCGAAGGGGGTCACCCCACCCCCCATTATATACATATATATATATATATATATATATATATATATATATATATATTATATTATATTAGGTCGTGAAATATGCAATTTGTAGAAAAGAAAAAAAAGTTTGCTAATGTTCTATAAATACAAGGAATACTTTTATTCATCAAAGTATGCACCCATATTGTCAATAAACTTTTAACCATTTCAGCAGTAGCTTGTCCAGCCCAGAACTGTAAAAGCTAGCAATCTATAGTCAATAAAATCTTGGAAGGCCTGTTTTACAGCATCGTCGGAATTAAATTTTTTCCTATGAAAATGTTATCTAAATTCTGAAAGAAGTGGTGGTCAGCAGGGGCAAGAGTATGGTGGATAATGGAGAACTTCCAACCCAACTCCTGTAGTTTCGCCAATGTCTGGCGTTGTCTTGCAATAAAATAGGAAGGGATCTATTGACTAATCTAGGCCATTTTTTTTGTAAGCTTCTGCATCATTTGGTCCAGTTGGCAGCAGTATACTTCGGCCGTGATTGATGAGCCAGGTTTAATGAAATCATAATGGATCACACCTGCGCCAGACCACCAAACACACACTATCAGCTTCTTTTGATGAATTTTGCCTTGTGTACTGTGTCTTGGTGGCTCGTCTTTGTCCAACCATTGTGCTGAAGGTTTACAATTGTTGTATTGGATCCATTTCTCATCATGTTACAATTCAATTCAAAAATGATTCATTTTTGTGATGAGAAAGTAGCATAATGCAGGCTTCCAAATGTTGCTCTTTCTGATTGTCATTGAGTTCATGTGGAACCCACTTATCCAAATTTTTCTCTTTACCGATTTGAACTAGGTGAGTCAATATTATGTGCTTACTAACACCAAACAACAACAATAATTCATGGGCACTTTGAGATGGATCTGACTCGACATTGACGGTGGCTTTCAGTTCATCATTATCCACCTTTGTTTCTGGCTGACTGCTTTGCTCATTTGTATGGTCAAAGTTACCAGAATGAAAGTTTGCAAGCCAATTTGATATTATCTGCTGTGTAATAACATTAGAATGAAATACTCCATTAATATTTTGAGCTGTCTGTGATGCTGCATTTCCAAGAAAGAACTCATATTTCAAAACTGTACGAATTTCTGATTTCTCTAAACAAAAATAGCAAAAAAGATTTATACATACTTTATAAAGCACAAAATGAGTTAGAATAAAGAAATAGATGTCTCAGCTTTCTAACAAAAAATAAAGACTGTCAAAATATAATGATGGTGCAAAATGAGCAGCTGTCAAAATTTACCATATACCTTACTACAAATTTCATACTTGACGACCTAATATATTATATATTACACACACACACACACACACACAAACAAACACACACATACACACACATATATATATATATATATACATTATATATATATATAGTATATATAAATCACAGTATGTGTATATATAATGACTAATGCATACATTTCTACAATTCTCAACCAATTTTCACCAAACTGTACACACACATTACTTATGTCTCAAGGATGGTCATGCACTATAACATTTTGCCCAGAGCACCCGTGTAAATGGATGTAAATGAATATAGTTATTTGCATGTAGGGTCTTCATTACTTTTTTAATCTTTTTATAAAAGTGAAAGGATTTTGTCTATTTATTTTGATTGTCCATCAGTGATGGTGATTAAATTGACTAAGAACACTGTACGTGATGAATACCCAATACCAAACAATCTTAATCTCCATATTTAAACTGCATTAAACTTCGGCAAGCTTACCTTTACTTACTCTGAGTTACTTGAAAGGTATGTTCGCTTCCCTCTCTTCCATTTGTTGATACCTTTGTGTACCTAGCAATGCATTATTTCACTTTAAGGATGCTTCTTTACCCATCCATTATGATATTATGACTGTTGTCCATTGTTTCAAATATGTCTTAGCATTGTCGTTCTTTAAACAATCATATATGATTCGTCTCAAAGAATCAACCTTTCAATAAGAGGTTTGCTTCCACTAGTAAAATCTATATGTATCTTTCAGAAAGCTCCATACCAATTTAACTTTATGCAGCATTTGCTGTTAGTTTATGCACAGTTTATGTGAGAAGACAGAATAAAGGGGCTTTTGTTAGCTTATCTCTCCGAAAAAATAGCTCCCTTTGCTGTTGAATAAAATAAACTTGCAGAGGGGAAGTTTCAATGTTTTCCTTCAATTTCCTTACACCGTTTATGTGGTTGTTTCTGACAAGAAATTTTGCTTTCATGTAAAACAACTACATTTTGTAGTCATTATCTGTAATCTACTCCCAAAACACTTCAGTTGCTCTACTTTACATTGCTTGCAAACTTATATGTTCTACAATTATTAAAGTGCAACGACCTCCACAATAACCAGCCTTCAATTTGATTTTCAGTTCCTAGGTTAATTGGACACATAGATTGCTGTGTTACTCAAAAACCTTTTTGGTAGTTCAATTATTTGGTGAAAAACTACCACCAAAGTAACTTAAACTGTCCAAAGGACAGGTGTGTTTGCTAGTATATAAAAATATTCTTTTATTTCTTTCAGTCATTTGACTGCGGCCATGCTGGAGCACCACCTTTAGTCGAACAAATTGACCCAAGGACTTATTCTTTTTAAGCCTAGTATTTATTCTATCGGTATCTTTTGCTGAGCCACTAGGTTTTGGGGATGTAAATACACCAACATCGGTTGGGGTGACAACCACCAACACACACACACATATATATACACATACGACAAGCTTCTTTCAGTTTCCATCTACCAAATCCACTCACAAGGCTTTGGTCAACCTGAGGCTATAGTAGAAGACACTTACCCAAGGTGCCACACTGCGATTGAACCTGTAACCATGTGGTTGGTAAGCAAGCTACACATCTACTCTTGCACCTATATATCGTCGTTTAACGTCCGCTTTCCATGCTAGCATGGGTTGGACGATTTGACTGAGGACTGGTGGACCAGGTGGCTACACCAGGCTCTAATCTGATTTGGCAGAGTTTCTACAGCTGGATGCCCTTCCTAACGCCAACCACTCCGAGAGTGTAGTGGGTGCTTTTACGTGCCACCAGCACAAAGGCCAGTCAGGCAGTACTGGCAACGGCCACGCTCGAAATGGTGTATTTTACGTGCCACCTGCACAATATATATATATATATATATATATATACTATAATGGAGAAAGCTGCTTATTAATTAGGTATGTAACAATTGCTAAAAGTACTAAAAGAAAGCAATTATTAAACGGTTGACCGTTAGGAAATATTTTTATAAATTCATGTTCAATTTCGATTTCTCAAGTTATTGAATTTTAACTCCAATTTCTCGCAAATTTAAATATTCATTGCATTCACTGCAGAGTATTCCATTTTCATTTGCAAAGTTTCTCACTTTCTCTTTTAAGTTTTCATTTGCTATTTGGAAAGCCGATAGTTTATTCTATTAATGTATATGAGTAGTGAATGAAAATTTTTTTAAATACCCGTATAATTTTTTAATGCAGGATATCTGTGAGAAGAGCCTAGAAAGTTGGGTAATTACTATTAGAAGAAAAGAAAAAGGTTACCGACAAGTACTCAAAACTTGCACCTTCTTCACAGTTTCCAAACATTCTATACCACTAAGCCAATATACACATGAAAAGTTGCATGAGCGACTTCAACAGTGATACACACACACACCAATACACACTCGTGCACACACACAGATACAACATACACATAAACGAAAGGCAATGCATGTGTGTGTGTGTGCGCACACACTCACTGACAAAACTTTGTGCTGCATCACTTTTGTGAAGTCTTGTCAGTGAACAGGTCGTGGTTTCAAAGCAGCAAAAATACTTTGATACAAATGAAATTTTAATGTTCTTTTCCACTCTAGGCACAAAGCCTGAAATTTTTGGGGAGTGGGGCAGTCAATTAGATCAACCCCAGTATACAACTGTTACTTAATTTATCAACCCTGAAAGGATAAAAAGCAAAGTCAACCTTGGTGGGTGAAATTTTAATGTTGAAGTGAAACTGGTAATACTTAAATACAGAGGTATCTTAATGGTACTACTTAAGTAGTACCATACTTAAGTAGTACCATACAGGTGTTATGTACAAAACATTTTAAATGTACACTATGTGGACGTGTAATGACACCCTAACCCTAAAGACTAATCCCTCCAGTTTCATATCATTATATAGATGTATCGGGACCTCTGTATTTAAGTATTTAAGCTGTGAAATTAAAGGTTTCTGTGTTTTCTTGAATGGCTTACAAACATCTATGCTGCAACTGTTTTTGTTTTAGCACAGAATCTCAGATCAAGTCACTTGCTATGCAAGTACATCACCATAATTTTTTTAAATCACTGTGGTATTTCTTTACTATCCACAAGGGGCTACACAGAGAGGGACAAACAAGGACAGACAAACGGATTAAGTCGATTATATCGACCCCAGTGCGTAACTGGTACTTATTTAATCGACCCCGAAAGGATGAAAGGCAAAGTCGACCTCGGCGGAATTTGAACTCAGAACGTAGCGGCAGACGATATACCGCTAAGCATTTCGCCCGGCGTGCTAACGTTTCTGCCAGCTCGCCGCCTTAATCACTGTGGATAAATGCCAGCAATGACCTCAGGCTCCCCAATATTTTAAATTCTAAATGTATTTATGGGGAAAAAATATTGAAACCCATCAATACATGTGAGAGTGAAAAAGAAAAGAGGAGGGTTGTCTTTGGATGTGCTAGAAACAGCAGCCAAATCACCCTTAAATCCCTCACTTATCCCTCTGAAAATATTAGCAATTTCTTTTATTTCTTTACTGAAAATGCTCTTCCCATGGTTTTGAAGTGCAAAAAAAAATTCGTCAAAATAGGTCCGGAGTGAGATGATGAGGGAGGGAGTGTGTGTGTAAAAAAAATAGTTTTCAAAACTTTTTCATACAAAGATTCCCCCCAACCACATCATTTCGAAGGTTGTGGCATAAAAAAGATGGGGAAAATCCCTGAAAAAATTTTCCCCACAAGTTTCTTTATAACTGTAATCTATGCTGTTTGAAAGGGATTTTACTCTTTACTCTTTTACTTGTTTCAGTCATTTGACTGCGGCCATGCTGGAGCACTGCCTTTAGTCGAGCAAATCGACCCCAGGACTTATTCTTTGGAAGCCTAGTACTTATTCTATCAGTCTCTTTTGCTGAACTGCTAAGTTACGGGGACGTAAGCACACCACCATCGGTTGTTAAGCGATGTTGGGGGGACAAACACAGACACACAAACATATACACACACACATACATATATATATATATATATATATATATATATATATACATATATATACGACGGGCTTCTTTCAGTTTCTGTCTACCAAATCCACTCACAAGGCTTTGGTCGGATCGAGGCTATAGTGGAAGACACTTGCCCAAAGTGCCACACAGTGGGAATGAACCCGGAACCATGTGGTTGGTAAGCAAGCTACTTACCACACAGTCACTCCTGATTTGTATAAGTTTTCATTAACAGATATCCATCTTCCTGAAAATTATGAGAGAAAAAAGTCACATCGTGTTAATTTTCCAAAACTCCTCTCTCCACGCCCTTGCAAAAATTCTTTCCCATAAATCCCTATATACTCTAATGCCACAACATCTAAGCAAAATTTACTAAGCAAGTGAGTACTACTGTACAAAGAAATAATTGGACGTAAAATATAAAAATTATTAGAAATGGGAAACAAATGTGAAAATATTATGAAGGGGCTAGCAGAAAACTGCCCGGACGGAAGTCTTTCTGGTAGTATACATATGTATATATGCTTTTATTCTTTTATTTGTTTCAGTCATTTGACTGCGGCCTTGTTGGAGCACCCCAGGACTTACTTTTTGCAAGCCTAGTACTTATACTATTGGTCTCTTTTGCCAAACTGCTAAATTATGGGGACGTAAACACACCAGCATCAGTTCTCAAATGATGTTGGGGGAATGAACACAGACACACAAACATACATATACACAACGGACATCTTTCAGTTTCCATCTACCAAATCCACTCATAAGGCTTTGGTCGGCCCAAAGCTATAGTAGAAGACACTTGCCTAAGGTGCCACAAAGACACTCCTTATATTCTTTCATTCTTTCTTTCAGCCCCTTCACACTTACTTTGTTCTTTCCACCCTTCTTTCTTTCGCTCCCCCTCTCTCACATTTCCTCGCCTTCCCTTCATTCTCACCTTCCCTCCTCTTTCACTTCACTCTGTCTCTTTTCTTTTTTTCTCATCCCTCCCTAATTCTTATATCTTTTTGCCTCTACCTCTCTCCTCTCCTTCCACATGATAGGTGTTCAGCCAAGCCTGACATTTCTTTCTTAGTTTGACTACCATCAGTGCAACATCTATATTCTTTCCCATGCCTGTCATCTCTTATGGCCCTGCGGGAAGGCTTCACGTCCACACATGCCAGCTTAATTTAATTCATTCTCAGTCTAAAGACACCTGTTGTTAATATCCTGTTGTTTGCATTTGTTTTTGTGTCACATTTCTCTGTTTTTTCGCATCCTTGTTTTCGTATACATTCACTGCTTTCATCATCATCATCATCATCATCGTTTAACGTCCGCTTTCCATGCTAGCATGGGTTGGACGATTTGACTGAGGACTGGTGAAACCGGATGGCAACACCAGGCTCCAATCTAATTTGGCAGAGTTTCTACAGCTGGATGCCCTTCCTAACGCCAACCACTCAGAGAGTGTAGTGGGTGCTTTTACGTGTCACCCGCACGAAAACGGCCACGCTCGAAATGGTGTCTTTTATGTGCCACCCGCACAAGCCAGTCCAGGGGCACTGGCAACGATCTCGCTCGAAAATCCTACGGGAGCCAGTCAGGCGGTACTGGCAACGGCCACGCTCAAAATGGTGCATCTCATGTGCCACCCGCACAAGAACCAGTCCAGGGGCACTGGCAACGATCTTACTTGGCTTGCCGGGTCTTCTCACGCATAGCACATTTCCAAAGGTCTCGGTCAGTAGTCATCGCCTCGGTGAGGCCCAATGTACGAAGGTCTTGCCTCACCACCTCAGCCCAGGTCTTCCTGGGCCTACCTCTTCCACGGGTTCCCTCAACTGTTAGGGTGTGGCACTTTTTCACGCAGCTATCCTCATCCATTCTCACTACATGTCCATACCAGCGCAATCGTCTCTCTTGCACACCACAACTGATGCTTCTAATGTTCAGCTTTTCTCTCAAGATACTTACACTCTGACGGGTATTCACATTGACATTACACATCCAACGGAGCATACTGGCTTCATTCCTTGCGAGCTTACGTATGTCCTCAGCAGTTACAGCCCATGTTTCACTGCCATGTAGCATGGCTGTTCGTACGCATGCGTCATACAGTCTGCCTTTTACTCTGAGTGAGAGTCCCTTTGTCGCCAGCAGAGGTAAGAGCTCACTAAACTTTGCCCAGGCTATTCTTATTCCAGCAGCTACACTTTCAGCGCACCCACCCCTACTACTAACTTGGTCGCCCAGATAGCGGAAGCTATTGACTACCTCTAGTTTTTCACCCTGGAATGAGGAAATCTAGTGCTCTTAGCTTAGATTTTCTTTGGGGCTGGCCAGATTGGAGCAGTCTCGATTATAACCAGTCGAAACTGCAAAGATAATCAGGAACTTGACTGCTGAAAGAAAACACTGAATGACTCAACCTTGTTTTTTCTTGTCCCTTTTTGTATCATCTAAATGTCTGGATGTCTTGTCGCCTGTTGCATTTTTGTTTCATTTTTTGTATTCTTTTATATAGATATATATTATATAATATTATATTATTATAGTATTATATATATAGATATATAATATATATAGATAGATATATAATGTATATATATATTCTTTTATTTGTTTCAGTCATTTCACTGTGGCCATGCTGTGGCCTTTAGTTGAACAAACGCACCCCAGGACTACTTCTTTGCAAGCCTAGTACTTATTCTATCGGTCTTTTTGTCGAACTTCTATGTTACGGAGATGTAGACACACCACCATCGGTTGACAAGCAAAGGAGGGGGTGACAAACACAGACACAAACACACACAAATATATATAAATATATACATATCATATATATATATTATATTATATATATATATATATATATATATATATATATATATATATATATATTTAATACAATATATATAGTTCTTTTCTGTTTTGTTTTTGACTTGCGAGAAAATTGATTATTGTAGGGAGGTTTAACTTTCATTACTCCTGATTTAACCCTTTCGTTACTAACCCGGCCGTAGCCGGCCAAAAATTTTTTTGGTTCATAAGGCTAACCCGGCCGTAGCCGGCCGAGCGTACCCATTGTTATTTAAATGTATATTTGAACCCAAATTTCGTTAGTACATTCGTTCAAACACCTGATTTCACTTTGCAAACAGTTGAGTTATTGTCTCTGACATTATTTGGCGTGATATTTGAACTCAGTGAATTTTGGAAGATTTTTTCCACATTTTTTGCGGCGTTAATTTTGTTTCAACTTTGAAGATGGAGAGGAGTTTCATGCTATCAAGCAGTGATTCCAAATTTGAAGGTTTTTCAACAGAAGATATGGAGATATCAAAGAAAAAAATGAATGAGCTACAAAAGTACGTGGTGAACGATAATGAATCGGATATTTCTGTATCCGAAACTGAAAGCAGCGACGGCGACAGCGAGGATGATTTTACACCAGAAAAAGATTTTTAAAATATTTTTATTAACAATTTTTCTGAGGAAACAGGGTCTACCCATAGTCTTTCTCAGGAAGCGAAACAATTAGACTTCTTTTTCATGCTTGTTTGAAATGATTACTGCGGAAACAAACCGTTACGCAGATTGTAAACAAACCGGAAAAAAAAGATAGCTTGTGGTTTCCTGCAACTGTAGATGAAATACGGGCATTTTTTGCCAAAAATATTGTTATGGGTATTAGACAATTACCCAGAATAACAAATTACTGGAGCGATCAGGAACCTTTTGTCGATGAATATATTTCCAGTATTATGAACGAGTACGATTCGTGAAGCTGAACCAATATTTACATGTGCGAGACACTAGCAGTACCCACCCTCCCGCCCAGTACGTGGAGTACTTAGAGACAAAAATTATGCAATAGAATTGATTAAGAACCCTTTCTTTAATTATGTTCCAAATATCACATTAATATGTTGATAAATAAAAAAGTTACAGGTGTTTAATGAGACTAGTCTAAATTCATGATTACTTAGAATTTAATTGAAACTCATGAGGGGTGTATTTTGGCCAGAAATATAGTAACGAAAGGGTTAAGAGAATTTCTGTAGTTACAAATAGGTATATATTTGTTTGTTCCTTTATTTATTTTTCCCTATCCAAGTTGAATCCGTTTCAAGAGTTTGCATAACTTCTCTCTCTCGCTCTCTACTCCATCATACTGTCTTCCCCTTTCTCTATTGCTTCTCTCTAAATACGTAGATACACTCTCTCTCTCTAACTCTTTACTTTATTCCATCATCCCATAATTCTTCTCTCAGACCCTTAATCTCTCTTCTACTGTTTTCTCTTTTTCTCTCTCTCTCTATTTCCTCTCTATAAATACATAGACACACACACACACTCTCTTTTTCTCTTGACTTTTCTCCATTGCGCCGTCCTTCTCTCAGCTCCCCAAACTCCCCAAATATGTGATGTGTGTGTGTGTTGTTGCCAGTACTATCTTTTGTGCCATGCACAAAAAAGATTGTTGTCCAGCAGCTGCCCTTTCAACAACATTTTGATAGGTCTGGTTTGTAGCACATACTACATCTGCGTACCTCCATTTTGGGGCAGGTGGTGCATAGTCCTTTCCTTTTGGCAGGTGGTTTCTGCCCTGTTTCATGTTTATGTGGCAACAACACACACGCATCACATCGAGAGACCTTGTTGCTTGCAATCAAGCCTTATGAATAGCACTTACGGAAACACACCTAAAACCAGATATAGCAAATGCAGAAATACACATACAACAGTATGTTGTATTACGGACCGACAGGAAAGAAAGGAGTCATGGTGGAGTTGCTATGTACATCCGCGAAGACCTCACACCCCAGGTCCTTTTGTCACACTCAAATTCAGTATGTGACACACTAATTGTACATATAAGACAACTCGGTGTAGTTATATGTGCTACATATCGCCCTCCAGATGCTCCAAATCATGTAGGAAAGTTTGAAGACTGCCTTACAAAAATAGAAGTTCTAGTCATATTAGAACAACACATAAGTGTACTTCTTATGGGAGACTTCAATCTGCCCAATGTCAGATGGCCGAGGGCCTTTCTCTCCCAGGAATGACGCGATATGAACAAGGACAAGTGAAGTCCCTCCTGAAACTTGTCAACACTTTGTACATGGAACAAATAGTACTCCAACCAACCAGGACAGGTAACATACTGGATCTCTGCTTCACAAATAATATGGATCTCATCCATAATGTGAAAGTGACACCGACACTACTCTTGGATCACAACACGGTAGAGCTGACCATGTATGGACCAAAGGAAACCATGGAGATGCAGCCAACAAGAAACTCTCAGAATCTTTCCAATTTGAACTTCCATAAGGCAAACTGGAAACAAATTGAGAAAGAGATCCTCAAACAAAACTGGCCTAAATGTCTCTCCTCACCAGACATCGACATGAAACTTCAACAATTCGTGTCTGTAATGCAAGCCATATGCTACAAATGTGCCACGGAGAGAAAGGCAACTGTACACAAGAACAAAATCCCCAGGGAGAGGAAAATTCTTATGAGACAGCGTACAAAAGTTTCAAATAGCCTAAATGAACAAATTGAAAGCAGTGAAAAGTCCCGCCTGAAAATACAACTGCTGGAGATTGAAAAAAATCTGCAACACTCCCATGAAAAAGAAAGAGCAGACAAAGAAGCCTGGGCTATAGACAATATAAAATTTAACCCCCAGAGCTTTCTAGGAGCTTGTCAAAGAAACAGCTTCAGTGCACTGTAGGATAGGGCCAATCCTCAAAAAAGATGGTACACTCACAGAAAACCCAAGGAGGATAAGTGAAATACTAAATGAGCAATTCAAAAGTGTTTTCACTCCACCCATAGGGCACTTTCAAGTCAGCAATCCAACTGACTTTTTCACCACTGCAGATATAAAAACAGAGGCAATGATGATCGCTTACATCAATATAAAGGAAGACTATGTAATAAGAGCTATAGATGAAATGAACCCAAACTCAGCTACTGGCCTTGATGGATTCCCAGCAATCCTTCTAAAAGTATGTAAACGAGTCCTAGCAACCCACTGCAGTGCCTCTTTCAGAGTTCCCTTGCATCTGGCAAACTCCCAAGAACACTGAAGAAGGGTAAAATATGCCCTATTCATAAAGGAGGTAGAAGAGCGGAGGCCAACAACTACAGACCTATCTCTCTGACCTCACACATCAGCAAGGTCATGGAATGAATAGTCAGAAGAAAACTTATCGCCTTCCTTGAAGAAAATGACTTGTTGTCTGACACCCAACATGGTTTCTGACAAGGAAGAAGCTGCCTAACTCAGCTCTTACAACACTATGACTGGGTGCTGAGACAGCTACTCAACCACTCAAATGTGGAAGTGATATATCTTGACATTGCAAAGGCCTTTGATAAAGTTGATCATGGAATGATATGTCACAAACTGCATGATCTCAGCATAGTTGGAAAATTGGGAGAATGGCTTCATGACTTTCTGAAGGATAGAAGTCAGGTGGTAGTAGCCAATGGGGCCACCTCCAATGACACGCAAATAGTGAGTGGTGTTCCACAAGGCACTGTTTTGGGACCATTGCTGTTCATAATGGCCCTTTTAGACAAGCCCTCAGCCACACAGAGAGCCATGATCACAAGTTATGCAGATGATACAAAAGTCTCACAGAACCCTGAAGACACTATGCACCTGCAATGTGAGGTGGATGAAATATACAAGTGGGCTGAAAAGAATAGCATGCAGTTTAATGCTGAAAAGTTTCAAGCAAATACACTGGACCTGGAGGGATTGCAATCTCAGAGGAACAGTCAGTGTGAGACCGAGGCTTTTACATGAGTAATGATGCATCCTTTCATGTGCATGTTGCTAAATTGGCAATGAAATGCAGGCGACTGACCAGATGGATTCTTAGAACTTTTAGAACAAGAGATCAGGAAATCATGTTGGTTCTCTGGAGGACACTTTTCCTAAGCCACTTTGAATATTGCTCTCAGCTATGGTCACCAACCAGTGTGAAATTAATATCAGAACTTGAGGCAATCCAATGAAGCTACAGGAAGAAAATAGCCTCTATGTAGCATACAATCTATTGGGAAAGGCTTAAGAGATTAAGACTCTATTCCTTAGAGTGTAGGCAAGAAAGATATGCCATAATATACATCTGGAAGATCCTCGAAAGACTTGTCCCAAACTTTGGCATCGAAAGTTACACAAATACTAGAACTGGGCACCACTGCATAGTGCCAAGTATTCCAAATTGCCATCAAGATGTAGGACAAGATACTGCAATATCCAGGGCTTTAGAGGTCCACAGCTCTTCAATATCCTCGTGAAGGACCTGAGAGATCTGCATGGGGTAGATGTAGGTATCTTCAAAGTAAAGCTGGACCTCTTCCTGTCAAGTGTCCCAGATTAACCAACTTCGCAGCAGGAGGTGCAGATGAGGGCAGCTGCATCAAACTCTCTCATGCACCAAATATCAATTCCTGAAAAGCATTTGTGAAGTAAAATTATGTAGCAACACCAAATGGCGGAGCCCCAGAATGGCCACAGCTCAAGAGCTGAAACTAGACTAAAATTTTTAAAAAAGTGAAAAAAGACTCTCCCCAGACACAACAGAATATATATGTAATATATATATGTGTGTGTAATATATACATATTATATATATAATATACATATATATAATATATATATATATATATATATATATATATATATATATAATATATATACATATATATATTATATATATATATATAAATTTTATAAAGAATATTCAAAAGGAATATTTTATTGAGCTTATATTAAGTGCTCTATTACTTTGAGCAAATAGATAGATATATGTTTTTATATCATTAATAAATTTATTAATTTATTAATAATATTCACAGGAAATCAATATCCACATTTTGAAAGATATATGTTTAATGTGACACAGTAATATTTTGAATTATAATTAAATTAAAATTTAAGATGTACATAATATAAATATATATAAAAATATAAATGTACATAAAAATACATGCGTATATAAATGCATATAAATATGTATGCGTAATTGAGTATAAATATTATGAAAGTCTAGAAATTAAAAAGCATCTGACGATCGTTTCACGGACATTATTGCAACCACAATGTAATCAAAATATATAAGCAAACTGGCAATAATTCCGCTCTTCAGAGATGAATGGAGTTATTATATACGTGTTAAAAATGAATGATATATATAATAAGATGATATTAATTAAAATATTAAAAAATATTAAGAATATTAAAAATATTAAAATGTATACTGTCCTTTAAAAGTTTGTAAAAGTAATCTCTCCTATAATTTGGAAAATTCATATTTTTCGTTTGTGAAAATTTTAAGTGATATATATTTTTTTTAAAAATTGATGTTTTTCAGAATATTTAAGAATTCGGTATATAATTATAGTAAAGTTCATCTTGTTGAATATATTGGTAATCCTATGAATCACATCAGTATTTAAAAGTTCATCCACTGCAAATATTTCATCATTAAAAATTTAGTTAGAATTGAGATAATTATATATAAAAGTTTTATATCATCATCATCGTTTAACGTCCGCTTTCCATGCTAGCATGGGTTGGACGATTTGACTGAGGACTGGTGCAACCGGATGGCTACACCAGGCTCCAATCTAATTTGGCAGAGTTTCTACAGCTGGATGCCCTTCCTAACGCCAACCACTCAGAGAGTGTAGTGGGTGCTTTTACGTGTCACCCGCACGAAAACGGCCACGCTCGGAATGGTGTCTTTTATGTGCCACCCGCACAAGAGCCAGTCCAGGGGCACTGGCAACGATCTCGCTCGAAAACCGTACAAGGCCAGTCAGGCGGTTCTGGCAACGGTCACGCTCAGGATGGTACATCTTATGTGCCACCCGCACAAGAGCCAGTCCACGGGCCCTGGCAAAGATCTCACTTGGCTTGCCGGGTCTTCTCACGCACAGCACATTTCCAAAGGTCTCGGTCAGTAGTCATCGCCTCGGTGAGGCCCAATGTTCGAAGGTCTTGCCTCACCACCTCAGCCCAGGTCTTCCTGGGCCTCCCTCTTCCACGGGTTCCCTCAACTGTTAGGGAGTGGCACTTTTTCACACAGCTATCCTCATTCATTCTCACCACATGTCCAAACCAGCGCAATCGTCTCTCTTGCACACCACTACTGATGCTTCTTATGTTCAGCTTTTCTCTCAAGATACTTACACTCTGACGGGTATGCACATTTACATTACACATCCAGCGGAGCATACTGGCTTCATTCCTTGCGAGCTTACGCATGTCCTCAGCAGTCACGGCCCATGTTTCACTGCCATGTAGCATGGCTGTTCGTACACATGCGTCATACAGTCTGCCTTTTACTCTGAGTGAGAGTCCCTTTGTCGCCAGCAGAGGTAAGAGCTCTCTAAACTTGGCCCAGGCTATTCTTATTCTAGCAGCTACACTTTCAGCGCACCCACCCCCACTACTAACTTGGTCACCCAGATAGCAGAAGCTATCAACTACCTCTAGTTTTTCACCCTGGAATGAGATAGAAGTTGTTTCCTGTTTGTTTACAGTGTTTATTGCACCTGAACATCTGCCACATACAAAAACTAACTTTGTAGTTAATCTGCCTTTGATATTGCTTCTGCCTTTGATATTGCTATATATTTATAGTTTCAGCTCAGAGCTGCAGCCATGCTGGTAATATATAAATATATAATATAGATATATGTAATATATATATATATAATATATATATTTGTAGTATATATATATATATATATATATATAATATAGATATATGTAATATATATATAATATATATATGTAATATATATATATATATATATATATATATATATATATATATATATATAATATATATATATGTAATATACATATATATAATATATATACACACACACAAATATATATATATAAATTATAAATATATATATATATTATATATATATATATATATATATATATATATATATATATATATATAATGCAAGAGAGTTAAGGGTTGAGGATTCAACCCACTAAGGGATAGTATCTATCCAATATACTGCTGGGAGGGTACCCAATTCTTGTTACATGAGTGTTATACCAAATGCAATAAGTGGGTGCGGGTAAAAAGGGGGTTATTTTACCCTACATTTATATAGCAATTAGAAAATGGAGGAGAATATGTGGTACTCAACGACTTCCAGACAGTGTATTCCGTTGAATTCATTAACAACGGAGTACACTGTCTGCAAGTCGTTGAGTATCGCATATTCTCCTCCATTTTCTAATTGTTATATATATATATATATATATATATATATATATATATATTATATCTTTTTTGCCTATAGTTTCAGCTGAGAGCTGCGGCCATGCTGATGCACCGCCGTTTTGCTACACTTTTATTACTGAGAGCCTCATCCAATATGTGGCACTTGCTGAAGAATGGAGTTTGATGTAGCTACCCTCATTTAGACCTCTTGCCATGAGGTAGGTTCATCTGGGACTCTCGAGAGGAAGAGGTCCAGCTTTGATTTAAAAACTTATACATTTACTTTTTGCAAGTTCCTAAGGCTCTTTGGGAGAGTATTTAAAAGCTGTGGGTCCATGAAACCGAAACTGTTGCAGTAACTTGTCCTGAAGTGTGATGGCATTGCTGGGATCTTTGGCACTATGCAGTGTCGTCCCGTTCTGGCATTGGTGTAGCTTTCAATACCAAAATTTGGCACAATTCCTTCCAGGATCTTCCAGATGTATATTACTGCATACCTCTCCTGCCTTCTCTCCAGGGAGTAGAGTCTTAGCTGTTTCAGCCTTTCCCAGTAGCTGAGCAATTGCAAAGAGACAATCTTCTTTGTGAATCTTCTCTGGATTGCTTCAAGGTCCGCTGTTAATTTCACACTGGTGGGTGACCATAGCTGTGAGCAGTAATCCAGGCGACTGAGGACGAATATCCTCCAGAGGACCATCATGGTTTCCTTATCTCTGGTTCTGAATGTTCTCAGGATCCATCCAGCCAGTCGTCTTCACTTTGTCGCCATCCTGGTAATGTGCACTTGGAAAGAGGTATTATCACTCATGTCGATACCTAGGTCTCTCACTGATTTTGGCTATGGGATTGAAATTCCCTGCGGACCAGTGTACTCTGTAAGTTTCATATTCAGTTTTGGACACTGGTAGCGCAGGGCTTGGAATTTTTCAGCATTAAACTGCATATTATTATCCTCAGCCCATCTGTAAATTGAGTCCAACTCCTGCTGCAGATGTGCAACATTACTGGAGTTCTGTATTTTCTGCGAGACTTTCATGTCATCTGTGTAGCTTGCAAGGGTGGCTATCCAGGCACTTGAGGGCATATCTGAGAGGGCGACTATAAAAAGCAATGGTCCCAAGACTGTGCCCTGTGGAACACCACTCACTATTTGTGTTTTCATAGAGGTGGCTCTATTAGCCACTACTGCCTGACTTCTATCTTTCAGAAAGTCATGCAACCACTCTCCAAGTTTTCCAGCTATGCCAAGATCACACAGTTTGTGGCATATCACACCATGATCCACTTTGTCAAACGCTTTTGAAAAATCAAGGTATATTACGTCCACATTTGAGTTGTTGAGTAACTGCCTCAACACCCAGTCATAATGTTGTAAGAGCTGGGTCAGGCAGCTCCTACCTGGTCGAAAACCATGTTGGGTATCACTCAGCAAGTTATTTTCTTCAAGGAATGTGATTAGTTTTCCTCTGACTATCCCTTCCACGACTTTGCTAATGTGTGAAGTCAGAGAGATAGGCCTATAGTTTTTGGCATCTGCTCTGCTTCCCCCTTTATGGATTGGGCATATTATTCCCTCCTTCAGCTTGCTTGGCAGTCTGCCATTTGCGAGAAAGCTCTGCAAGAGGATCCGGAGGGGTTTTGCCAGGGCATGCTTACACGATTTCAGGAGGATTGCTGGGAAACCATCAGGACCAGCAGTTGAGTTAGTGTCCACTTCATCTATAGTTAGTAGTACATCTTCTTCGCAAATGTTGATGTATTCCATCGTAACTGCCTCACTGATTATAGGGGAGGTAGCAAAGAAGTCCACTGGTTCGTTCACTTGTCTGTGACCCAACGGAGTGGCGAAGACACTTTTGAACTGCTCATTCAGTACCTCACTGATCCTAGTTGGACTGTCTGTGAGGGAGTCATCCTTTTCGAAGAGGGGTCCAATCTTGCAGCATACTGAGGCTGTTACTTTCACGTAATGAAAGAAGGCCTTTGGGTTTGACTTAATGTTTTTTATAACCCAGGCTTCTTTGTCTGCTCTCTCCCTCACATAGGATTGTTGCAGCCTTTTTTCTATCTCCATCAGTGTCCTTTTTAGGTGGGACCTTTCACTACTTTTGGGATGCTGGTTGAGTCGATTTGCAACTTTTGTCCGTCGTCTCATGAGGATCTTCCTCTCCCTTGGAATCTTGTTCCTATTTGTTTTGGCCTTGTGCTCTGGGACATATTTCTGGCATATGGCTTGCACAATAGACATGAAACATTCTAGTTTCATGTCAATGTCTGGTGTGGAGAGACATTTTGGCCAATCCTCTCTGAGGATCTCTTTCTGGATTGATTTCCAGTCTGCTTTGTGGAAGTTCAGATTGGAGAGATTTCGGGTGCTTCCTTTAGGCTGTATGTCTCTGGTTACTTTCAGCCTAAACATAGACAGCTCTATTATGTTGTGATCCAAGACTAATGTCGGTGTCACTTTCACATCATGAATTATGTCCATATTGTTCGTGAAGCAGAGATCAAGAATGTTATTCGCTCTAGTTGGTCTGAGAACAGCTTGCTCCATGAATTGGGCATTGGTGAGGTTGAGCAGGGATTCCACCTGTGCTTGCTTGCGATGAGTCATTCCTAAGATTATGAGACCTTCGGGCCATTTGACGTTGGGGAAGTTGAAATCACACATACTTAATCTACCTTCCTCTAAATTGAAATTACTACTACCCCTCCAGTTAGATTATATAGACATTAAATTCATGTTTGATTCACTAGACTGTTGAATGACAGCCCAGTCAAGATGGTATTTTTTCTTCTCTTACTCTTGTTTTTTTGCACACATCTACAAAATGACTTTCTAAAATGAAATTCCATTATGCAGCTGAGGAGTACATTTTCATTGCACATTTTATGTAGTGTTCTCACTACATGAATAAATGAAGTTTGTATGAAACGCACGTACTGCTATAACCTATTGAATTTTGTTGCTTTTCTTAAAATATACTATATATATATATATATATAT